>NW_028277171.1:9393939-9696969 GCF_051122295.1 Plectrocnemia conspersa
TTATGTCAGAGGTAGCTTTAATATTTGTGTTTAGAAAATCACACTATTTCTAGGTGTGTTGTATGACTGATAAATATATTTATTCTTTGCATGTTTCTATATAAAAACAATTTTATTTTATTATAGTCAATTTAGGACTCAAATACTACGTGAATGGACTTGCTTTACTTATACAAAAATAACAATTATTTATACAATATTTTACAGTTAAATTTATTTTCTACAATTATTAAGGATATTATAGTTAATTTGCCTTTTATGAATACATTAAAAAAAATAAGTTTACAAGAAGCTAGGTTTAACTATTTTATTTCAAAATTTACTTACGCTTGTAAATATAACCCCTCATTTATTTAATACACTAATTAAAATCGAAATTAAAAAGGATGTTTCACTTTTTCTTGGAATCAACAATATTATTTTAGGCAACAATTTTGTTTCGATATAATACCATCAAAAAGTATCTGTAACAACGAAATATTGATATTAAAAGTCGTATTCTGAACAAATACATTTATATAGCAATTCTTCCAGCAAGGATATAACAACAATAGATAATTTTGAATGAAATATAGCTTATAACTAAAATTGTTTATAATATGCATAAAATTAACTAATTTCCACCTTAATTTTTCCTAAAAAAAAACATCCTAAGCAAATATATTAATAATTTGTGTGGGCAGAAGCAAAACACAATTTTATAAATATTAGCACAATGTCAAAAATACTACTATTTAAATAAAAAACAATAACAATTCCCAATTTTTAGAAGTGGATCACACACTTAAAGGTCATAAAGGCAGATACCATACATAAAGCAATAAAAAAAACAAATAATGCGAATATTGAATACGCTTTGTTTCCAGAAATACTGATATATGTTATTGAAATAGGGCAAAACAATTTACTTACTCAACTTTTATTTAAAGAAATATGAACAATAGGTTTTTCAGTTACTTGGTTAAATGTTGATATATTAAATATATATATTATATATAAACCAAATTACTTAAAAAAATAATTGATTATCTTCCAACTTAGAAAAAAATTCACTATCATAAACAATTTATTAATTTCTTGAAATAATTTATATATTAATAAGAAAGCAGTTTTAATCAAAAGATATTAAAATATGTATATTTTATTCTACTGTGAAATATTCATTATCAATGTTAGCGCAGCTGTCAGATTATGGAAGAAATTTGTTCTTAAAAACACAAATTTTTAAAACGATTCGTCTAGATAAAATAAAAAATGTTTACAAATATCTTATCCAAAAAATAATAGATGCAACATTTTTAAAAAAAAAAATATTTAGTCTTGACCCTTTTCGTTTAATTATCGTTCTTGTATCATTCTTATTGAAATTATTATAAATGTTACCAATTTTAAAAGCATATTGTTTTACAAATGATTATATTAACTACAGTTTATATAAATACTATTATAAATATTAAATACTTATTACGCAAATTAAATCAACTACAAAGTTTATATATAATATATAGGTCGTTAGTCGCAATCTATTCACCAATAAACATATATTTCTAATCCATTCATATAATCTCAAGCCTTTTGCAATCCACCCATTCATTGGCAAAAGTAGACTACCTGTAAAATTTATTGATTTCGCCTATGATTGCTTTAAACTATGGTATTTAAATTAACCTAGTTTGTACAAATTAGCACTAAGAAGCAAATATATAGTTAAAATAAATTATTTAATATCCCATATCGCCCCATTGTTTGCCATTCCCTTCACGAAGTATTCTATAATATATAATTTCACATTGTATGTCATATTAAAATCGGCGGACTAAGCAGCTTATGTTCTGTGGTATTTTTGTGAAATTTCCACATAAGATTATTGACAAGAGTATAATACATATTTTTTTCTAAACAAGGAGAATTACATGGTCCAATTAATTCCGGATACCGAAAGCTAATTCCCAATAATAACTTTGTTGCTAGCATTCCTGGTGTAATCTCGTTATCCTTTGCTAAATTTACTGATGGTATTTTATTTCCGAAACGAGAGAGATAGGTAGAAATCCACGAGCTACACGTTTTATAATTAGTGCCGTCCTCAAGAATTTCGCTAAGCTCTCTTCAATCTCGAATTAATTAGATTTTTTAATGATCGATATTTTTAATTCATTTATAAAACTTTAACTGTATTAATTTACTATTTAAACTAAATAGAAGTCAATTATAAATTAAATTTTAAATAAATAAAATAATATTACATTTATTATCGAAGCCATTAATTAATAGGTATTAACGTTAATGCAATATCAAACGTGACCAATCAACGTTTTGCGGAAACGAAAGATTTATGTTTTCGACCTTCGTCGCAATACGTATTAAGACTAGGAATCCTAGATGCTGTAATGATAACCTAACAATTATTTAAATGTAATTAATTAAAATCTATTTTAGAAATAAACATTTTTTATAGTAATATTAATTTAACTGATATTGAAAAACAATAATAAAATAATAAATATTCTTATATAATCATTTAATTATATTTTAATACGCATAGTATTTATTACATATATAAATATTATTAGTTTCTTGTGCATTATATTTATAAATATAATGCATAAAAAAATGTTTATACAGATTTTATACCATAAACTTAATACATTTACATACATACATATGTATAAAAAACTTACATCGGAATATAACTTGCAATAAGATAAAATTTAGTCTCGACGTCAAAACTAAAAATACTATTTGATCGCGATGTCTACATGAAATATTGGTTCACTCACTTTTATACTTTTCTTTATATTAAATCACAAGCTTCAAAACTATCGTTTTAATAAAACGTTTCATAAAAAATGTTAAATATTATAAAAATCTTATACTTGTATATTTTAATTATTTTTTAAAAATAGAATATCTAATTAAAAAATAAACTAACCATAACATTGAGTAATATTATACGTGACCTGATCTAATTGACTATTTTATATTTTTCTCACACTTCGGAAGGTACAGACTGTATTAAAATTTTTAATTAAAATTTGATTACATAATATTAATATTAATAATACAAATGGCAGATGTCATGAAACATTGATTTTGATTTTAGGCTTCGCAATTTTGCGCTAAAACGTAACTTAAATATGCATTACAAATTCTGCTAGACAAATCAACGCAAACAGATAATCAACCCAAAAAATCTATGCAGTAAAACGACTAAGATTTTTACTAAATAATTACTACGTATGGTATTCAGAGTGCTTTCGGCTAAAGTGTATATACTATAAAGATATTTATTTATGTTGTGTTTTTAACGTAGTAGTTTATTTGAAAATTATTTTCTATCTTTTACTATACCTCTTATAATGATAATTTAATTTAAATAAATCTTAATCGATCTCTATCGCGTATTTTATCTTAGAACCACACACCCGACGGTATTACAGTTTCAGATAAGATTTAAATCAAAAGCTTTCGCCGCGAAAGCTCCACTCTTAAATCAGCCAATGCATCCGCCACATTTCATTTTATAACTTTCCATAATTTATGGGGCGCAAGTTTCGCGCGGATAACAACAAAAAATATTAACGATATACCATTTTGATTTTTTTATTGTTTATTTTCGGCGCTCGCAGCTTTAACAATAAATCGAAAAACTCTCAAGCTTTCTAATCTCGGTGCGGGCCTGTATTGATTTTTCATAAATTGCGCCCTTAGCAGGCAAACATTTTTCAAACTTTTTACGAATGCGACCTACGCATAACGTATCGACTCTCGGACATTCCCTGTTGCGAAATTGCGAACCCCCTTGGTCTCGTATATTTATACAGAAAAAAAGGCAAATGTTTGACTCAATCACGCCGATGGACCGTACGCATTGTGTAATTTTCGGGATAGAAGCGAAAAATCAACAGTTTGTAACATTTTTATATCTAGGGTGGAGTTAGAACGAAGTTGTTTAAAAGTTTGATAAATCTGAAATACTGTTAGTATTATATCATAATTTTAATTATATTTTAGATTTTGATTAACTTTATACATATATGTGTTGAAGTGCAACAATATTATTTGCTTACCCCTTAACATTAGGTAACGAAAGATTTTAAAATTAAAAGAGACACTAACTTCCACGATTTGATGCCATTATTCGCTCATATGAATCATTTTCAGGTTATAAATCAACTGCGCGGATTGTCTTCGTGCACTAATTTTGTACTACTACTTAGCATACTGAATTATGGTAAAAATGAAATATTATTTTTGTTTAGTGAAATATATAAATTTACATACATAAATTAAATCAATTTATTAAAAAAGTTAAACAATAAAAACAAGAATCTGTATTTTTAGGATTTTTTTTAGAAAACTGTGTTTCCAGTACTGTTCAAACCCAAACCTAACCTACACAAATTAACCATTATACCGTGATTATATTCATATTATTTTTAAATATTATCGGTTTACTTTGGTTTGGTCTATGTTCAAGCACGCAGTCAAAAAAAATTCAAGCTTTGCAACATTTGTAACATATTTGGAACAAATTATAATTTTTAAAGAAATTAATTTTAATTACAATAAAACATCTGATGAAAAGGTTAGCGATTAATAGAATTTTTTAAGAAGAAAAAAATTGGCAATAGAGAAACATAGATTTCCTATTTCTACTGATATTGACATTGAATTTATATTGAATAACTTTAACCATGTTCAAAGATTAAACAGAAAAAAACTTACGTTAGAATTTTCGGAAGAAAAATAAATACATATCCTCATTCATACAAAATTGCAATTGTGGTTTTAAATGCTCCAGAAACGCAAGCTAGTGTTGAAATGGAGTTCTCTGGCTTGAAGTTTGTTTTAGGAGACAATCGAAATAATTTCAAATTAAAATACAGGGGTAGATATATTAATAATTTGAGGAAACTTTGATGCTTTTAATTATGAATAAATATATGTACCTAAAAATCCTTTATACCTTAACCGTGAATATCAGAATTTGCTTTTTTAACATATGTTTCGTTGATTAAATTATACTATTATCATATATTATATAGTATATATTAAATACTTATATGTTTAAATATTAAAACAATTTTTATAGTTAGCTTATAAACAATAAAATTAATTAATTCATATTATTTTTTATTTTAGGAACTTTTTACAAATATGTAGAGATACATAATGAAGTATCTGATACAATAAAAAAGTAGCTAAAACTTTACCTTTGCAAAGAAAGAAACGTATAGAGCAAAAGCAATCGCAATGTGATCAATAGGAATTGATATACTTTATAAATATATATTACCAAGAAAGATGTAAAAATAAATATTTTTCATTCACCTCCATATATTTATAATTTAATATGTCTACACCTACAAAAATCTTATCAGTACACGTGGGACAATTTTAGAATGAATTAATTCAGAGACACGCCTGGGATGAGGAAAATTCAGGAGTAACATTTTTTAAATATATACTCTCACACATAACAACAATTTAATAAATATTTTACCATTTTTATATATTTTGTTAAACAAACATTTATAAACGCCTTCCACTTTTTCATTTTGCGCACCTCAATCCTCACTCGTATTTAATCATCCGAAAATGAACTGTTATTTCTACGACTTGATACAGGATGGACATTTTCTCACATAAATTGCTTTTTTTATGTTGATCACTCCATCTTATCTGTGGTAAAGAAGTGTCATGTTTTACTTATTAATGTATTGAGACCCTACTTCTTATAAATATAAATTAAAGAATTCAATAAATATTAAAGGTTTTCAATACTTTGATCAAATAATCGAATGTTGTTTATGATTTTTTTTCCGATTCTTTATCTTTATTTTTCATATATGAGCTAAGTGTTTTAGCTTATTTGGAAAAATAACGCTTGCAGTCTGACTCCATCAAATTAAATTATCCAGAACACATAAAATTACTCAAAAAAATAAAAAGCCAAGGGCTTTCACATAAGGTCCGGAGTGAATGCGGAAGAATAAAAGGAAAGCGTGTAGCGCAAATGAGTTCGGCGCAGTTATACAGGACGAGATAAAGATTAACGACTCGCAACAAGACAGGCCAATTTGCGGTGTTCTCCACTTCTTCTCGCCGATTTTTTTTCAACCCCCCAAACCTTAATAGCCAACCGGCCGACTACCCCTCAGTTCGTCACGTTCATCTCGATTTCATCCCGATGAATGTCGCTCGTGTATTTCAAGGATTAGTAATTAACACGGCATAATGAAGCACTTCTCGGTGGCGGAATAGTGTTTCTGGACGAGCTCGGGCATAAAAGGATATAGCCGGGGAAGAAAGGAAGCCCGCGATAGCCAGAGGCTAGTCTGCGAATCTGGACTTAAGCCCTATAAAGGGAACAGACTTAATACTACACCACCGGCTAGCGACCACGTTCGACTATGCGCTGATTTTAATCTACTTAATTAAATAGGTTATTTTAAATATAGATAATACATATTATAAATGAGGTATTATTAATTAGTTTTACAATATTAAAAATTGTGTTTAAAATTAGAATTTAATACAATAACACAACACAACCTAATTTTAAAGCATAACTATAAAGAGACTAAAACGCTTTTCGTTTTAAAAAGTGTGCCAGTGACAGATACTAAGAAAGTAATTACTGCAGTTTTACGACATAAAGCGTCAATGGAAAATAATTAACCTTTCTTTGCCAGAAAAAAACTGTTAATTAATACGTAAGAAAATAGTTAATATCGAATTTTATGTGTTCAAACATCGCAAGAGTGGCCAAATTTTTGCTGTCTGTGGCGACCTATTTAGTGGCAAAAAAATACCTATTACACAAAGCAGTCAGTAATTTGTAGACTCTTAGACAAAAAATATTCTTACCTGGTTTGAACATAGCTGCATATCGAGAAACAGTCCATTAAGGATAATCAATAAATCAATAATCGAACAATTTAAACCCGTTACCGTATTTTCAATACCTGTTAAATGATTTACGTATATCCATAATTTCTGTCGGCAGTCTTTGATGGATCACCAATAAAGTTTTCGTCCGCGTCGTTCCACGGCCACTAACCTATTATGCCTCCCGGTGGTGACGAGTTTTTTCTTGATTTACAAATATGTTTTTTAAAGCATTTTTGATTACGTCAACCTGAATTTTAATATCAAGAAATTTCGTCACCACCAAGAAGCAAAATCAACCACATCTTGAACAAAAAAATTCTGTAGTAACCGGTATCTATGGTAGGGGATACAGTAAGCTTAGTATAAATGTATTACAACGTAGTGTTGTCTTAAATGCTTTCTACGATGAGTAGATTTATACGTGTAATTAGTAAAAATCTTATTACAGGTGATCGATCTTAATTGTAATTATAATCTCTGAGACACGATAAAATGTTTAAGTTGCATATGGGATTCGAACCTATAATTTTTAAATTGTTTAGCATGATTTTTATTATTATATCTTTAGATCGTAAAGTTGTATTGCAGCAAAAAAAAACATTGGAAAATAATTATGTTTTTATTGTAATAATATATATTTAAGACAAAAAAATCTTAGCTAAAACGCATTGGGATTAATTCAATATAGAACGAATAAGCTTTCAAAATGAATCCTTATTTTTTTGTAACTATATAAATCGACCATTTTAATTTATTAAAACGAGAAAAAATAACCCATCGACGCAGTGGTCCACGCGGAATGAGACGGGGCTTAGCGCAGTAATCGGTTCGGAAAGTGGGATAATAAAATGTCGGCAGAGCTGTGCGCCGCTGTTGGCTGTTTGCTCATACATAGTAAAGCCCTTTATTGCCATCTCAGTGCTTGTCGCGTCAATACCATGCTTTTTTTGTTTTTTAATCTGCCTGCTATGGCAATCTGCCCGCTTTCTAGTGCATCAAAATTCGTTTGTTTTTCGCGAAGCGTTTCCATAATCGACAAAGTCCGAAACTCTATCAGTAGTATCAAGTTCTTAGGAAATTTAACACAATATTGCATACAAAGGATTCTTTGATATTTTTAGTCACCTGAAATGAAAATTTACGCTAATAATTAATTTATTTTTTTATAAGCTTATTTTGGGTTTTTGGACCAAGTTAATATGACTTTGTCACACTTATATGTATTTATTTTCGCTTAAAGTAATTAATCTACTAAATAAATGAACATGACACTTATGTGTCAAATAAAAAGTGCCGAATTTCACCGCTTGAATTCAAGTCTCTGGAGTGTTCGCGAAAAGTCTAAATAAGTATTTTCCACGCATTTGACTAAAAACAGTGTTCTGTCTTAGGCTCGCAAAATGTATTAGTTAGCAACTTTATATTACAGACTGTATATTTTTGAGACGATAAGTGTTTTAAATAATACACCATCATTTAAGTTTTTAGAAGTCCTTTTCTCCTTGCAAAATTATGTAGAATTTTTCACTCAAAACATGCAATAATATTTATTTATATTTTGGGCTCCAAATCATACAGCTATTAATTTTTCCAATTACTTTTTTCTTCTGCAAAATACCCAAAAAACAAATCTTTACATTTAAAACCAAGTCATCCTTAAATTATTAGGACTATAATATTTTTATAATAAAAATTTTTGAAAGCTACTTTTTTTACATATATTTTTATCAAATATTACTCTCAGCATTTTTCATACAATTTCTTTATCTGCTCCATTGTGCAGATATAATATAATTTTACCACAGGCAATATTACTTAAATTTTTTTACTTGCATTTACACCATATTTATTTCTTGTACTAAACAATAAACTTATCGTTCCACTTTTATATTAAAAAATTGCAGCGATCTTTACAATTAAATTATTACAGTTTTAATTAATTGCTTTATTATTACCCTTAAATCAAAATTTATGTATTATTTTAATTACCAACCACTTACTGAGCACAATCACAGATACATTAAATAGCCATATATTTAGTACATCTAATAATAAAGCAATTTTTCAGTGGTAATCAATTGAGGTATTTAAGAAGAAGTTTTAATACACTGCAAAGAGAGTTAATAAAAACCTAACCTTACCTTACATAAATCAATTGCAGATCGAAAGTCATACTATTAGACAATTTCATAAAATTAAAAGCCTTAGGTTCTCAATAAAAGTACAATGAAACTTAATTGCAAGATAAGCTAATTTACTAGTCATACTTTGCTAGTCAACGACCCAAGAACAACTGTTTGGCGTGGCTCAAAACACTTGATATCATTGCTGTATGGCGAAGTAAAGTTTCTTTAAAGCACTTCATACCTTTTCGCCTTTTTATCTTTCTATAAAAGCAGTTTTAAAATAGTTCCGAAAAAAACATAATCTAGTTATAAAAAATTTGGTCATCTTGTTCGCTTAACACTAAATTTATTGCAAACTTCTTTTGTGAAATTTTGTAACGGCTCAATATTTTAACTCAACGCTAAATGATTATTAATGAATGTTAATTATTTCTTAATATCATCATAACACTATAATAATAATCATAATATTACAGACATCACGATTATAATACATGCTAATAAAATATTGAATCCTTTAAGAGCTTATTGTATATAAAGCTTAATATCAAAGCAAACTTGGGTGCCAAAGCTTATGAGATTACTGTTATTGAAAGCATATCGCATGAGCTTTGTTTTAAAAACTACCTACTTTAATATAAAGTATTATAATATTTCATTAATAATATATGATATATTATTTTAAAATAATATGAAATTGTACTTATAAAATAAAAAATCAACCTTTATTTTGTTATATCAGATTTTATAGGAATAAACAATAGTATTATAATTTTATTATGCATTTTGTACATATTATACATTAAGCATTGCGTTTGTAGGCGGAAGGTAATATTATTACATAATAAAAGTACAATAATATCTCGTCTGCCGACTGTCTTAATGTTAAGGTATATAATATTCACCGCTTGGAAACATTGGCCTAACAATTAAGATGCAAGATACTGCCATTTTATTCATTTATTTATCAACCATAAAACGAAATTACGCAAATAAATAATAAACAAGCTACAAACGATGGACTAAATTCATATTTTTAATATAAAAATATATATTTATATTTATAGATAAAATTAAAAAAACGGTATGATAAATTTAAGTCAATATTATCATATCATTAAATTATTTAAAATTTTTTTATAAACTCATATAAAAAAGTATAATCCATATAATAGTATAGTAGAAAAGAAAAATTATATAAAAAATAATATTTTATATATTAATTTTAATCCATAAAAAAGGATAATCCATATAATAATTCTATAATCCATATAATAATTATTTATAAAATTATATTTTTTTATAAAATCATACAGTATACTATTATGTATGCATATAAACCCATGTACATCGTTGTAATCAACAAGATGAACTTCTGACAATTTTGACTCATATTTTAATCTCTTCATTTTGTCATTTACCCCATCTACTCGGGTATTTAAAATGCTTTATTCTCTTAATTTTATCTTCATCTAACAATAAGTTTACCGGGCCCACGGGGAGCTTGCTCATAACCATAATTTTTGTTTTACCGATGTGTATTTTATTTACACTACGCAGGAATCTTATAGAATATAATGGTTATGGAAAATATGGCCATGTCATCAGCTTGAAGAATATTGTTAATTGTTTTTCCGACAATTTTCATTCCGTTTTGTTCCTGGAGTGCTTTTTTGAATATGATTTCGAAGTATAAATTAAAAAGAGTTGGAGAAAGAGTGTCTTGTCGGATACCCCTCTGTATTAAATTGTTTTTGGCTTAATCTCCCTCAAAGCTTATTACTACCGATTATTTCCAATATAGATTTTTTAGAAGTCTTACATCTTTATCATCTAGCCTGATAGAATTGTTACACGAAGTTCTACAATATGTATATCTATTTTTGCAGCCCTCTATATCTATATAAATATAATTATAGAGGGAAAATATCAACCCTTGTTTTATTCATCTGGTGAGTTAATACCTTGCTAAATACCTAATAATATGATCTTCTCTTATTTCTTCTTCTATTCTTATTTTTTCGCTGATCAAATGTTTGAGGCATTCGAAGCGCTTAGCTGTTTGCTAATCGTAAGTCCTAGAGTCGGTCATAATTATGTATATTGTCAAACAGTGTTGTCTGAGCAATCCTGTCTCATATATAAATTCTTGCTATGAATGCATGATTTAAAACCACTACTTGTTTTATCTTTAAATTGCAGCTGTTGTAAAATATTATTTCTTGAAACCTTCAAATTCTCTAAAAATGAGAAATCATTATTTTTCATAAAAAGCGCTATGTTTTACTTATCCGTATTTATTTATTAATTTATATACCAGTTTACTTCTGTGAAAATACGTTTGTAAACATTTTGATAAATAGTTGATGCACCCAAGAGGTCTACGCGTACATTTGAGATTTTATTATTTTAACCAGCATTGTATTTGCTAAAAAATCAACGTAAATTAACATAAACTAAAAAGTATACAAATATTAAAGAAACAATGGTGAATGATATATGCAATATGTATACGACACAAAGCGCTCGTCTGAACTTGTATGATTAATATGCATATATAATACATATAATGTTAATAAAAATATATTTTTCAATGCTTTAGAATAAAATAATAAAAAACTTATGTTAAGCCCATCCACTTACATTGTTTGGTACATGTTTCACTTTAATAAACCTCTTTTATCTATTTTTCTTTTGAATATTCACCTTGTGTAGAATAAATCTGAGAATGTCGCCTGTTTTTATTGTATAATAAAAAAAACAGATTACATTTAACGTGAGATACATTCTTGTTTAAACGTTCACTGTGCATATTGTAATATGCTTATAATTAAAATAATATACATCAATAGAAAAGGTTTGAAATATCCATTAAAATATACTTTTATAGTATTTTTTCAGTATTGTGAGCTATCTCTTATTATTTTTTCACAATCCCTCTGAAAAGCCTTTTAATGGTACTTGTGTTATGACAATGAAATGATATTTTTATGAAATTAAAGTTTATAAAAAATCACTATAAAAATACTGCTATGGTCTATTTTTACAAAAATATAAAAGCAATTTATTTTATGAATATCAATAAAATTTAATTTAAACAATTTTGTATTAGTTAATAAAAACTCTAATTGAATGAATTTTTACAGTCGATTAAATAAATTTACATAGGTCAGGTGGGTCGTTTTATATAAACTAAATTTATATTATATTTAATGTCTAGTATATACAGCATAAACCAATAGACAATTTGTTACACGCACATATATTTATGTAGTAGTAGTGGTAGTACAAAGCAAGTATACGATCCTCTTGTAATTAAGTATAAACATTTTGGCTACGATCGCCACACAAAAGAGTCCCTATCTCACGATCTCAATTTATATAACTCAAACATAAAATTAAATTAGGGAGCATAAATATATTACGACGTTGTCGCAGGGAGACCGGGGAAAACTACACATATTTATTCTTATATTACTCGGTTGCTGTCATCGTTGCCAGCATCCATTATCGGCGGGAGATAACAAGACACCCCTAAATATCCAGAGACCAGATAAGGCCCCGAAGGAGAACCGAGTCGATCGACGTGCTGGGGTGGCGGAAAACAAAACTGAAGCGGGTTAGAACATAGAAGAATAAGGGAGAGAATATAAAGAAAGAAAAAAGAAAACTTATCGGGGGTTGTCTTTGTGTGCGAGTGCGAAAAATAAGAAAAGTCTCTCGGACTAGTTGCAGCGGACAGTCTAGGCTTTTAACTAAATTGACTTTGGTTCGGTTCGGTTCTGTAGGCGATTCGTGGTGGCTTTAGAGAAAGATTTAGATGTTAAATTTAGCGGAAAGACACTCGGGAGCTGGTGATCGCGAGCGATTTTAAACCTATCGATTCTGGCCCATTGTTTGGGTCGAGTTTATTATTTATTTATGTGTAGAATTTTATGGTGGGTGAATATTATGAATAAAGCGGACGAATTAAAGTATAACTTAATATAAAGTATAACAAATATTTAACAAGAGGATATCCATAATTATGACTTGAGTGTTTTGATATTAATTTTCAAAAGAGAACAATCTTTCATTAGCATAAGTTAAGAGTAGGTCTATAATTATTTTCTTAGAGTTAATATCTTAGGCCTTTTTTTTAAATGATTTAAAATACAACATATATGATTATTAAATCATTATACTATACAATGTCGCCTATAAAATATTCGTAATAAAAAAACGATTAAATCATAAATTATTAAAAAAAATTATTTCCGTTTAGTATTTATATTTAATTATAAAAAAGTAAAGAACAAATAAAATAAAATTATTTGATGCCATATTTAATAATAGCAGATTAAGAAAAATAAAATAAAATCCAGTTTGTTTTTATTCAATGATACGCGCCTGATACTATAGATAGCTTGTCCCTATCTTTCCGTATATTTAAGACGGAATGTTTTATATTAATGTTATTTTTAATAATTCACTTAATATATATCCATATTTACCTACATATAGTATTGAGATTAGCTTATATAAAAAAAACACGAGCCAAATCAATGTTTCTAAATGTTAGTACCTGAATAAAAATCAGAAAAATTATATAAAGCGTTGAAAATATTAAGCTTCAACTCATTAAGTGCAAGCAAGTAGATTTATTTTTATTTATTTAAATAATAAGAATATATATTACCTAATTGTTTACTCCCAATGCGTCACGATAATAAAAAAAAAACATTAAAAAATAAATCTAGTAAGATTAAAAATATATTTGTATTTTATTATATTCTTAATCTTGTAATACACATTAATATAAATAAAAAATATTTTCCATATTTTCATAAATTTTCTTCAGTGTTAAGTTCTTACTGTGCATATATTTTAGCACTGCACTGTGTTTTATTACCTTATATTTTAAGTAATTTTTCGATTAAATATTTTACTTTAGAACCTAAAACTTTGCAGAGAAACTAAAGTCTTGGCTATTTATGTGTCAGAATATTAGGTTTTCAATCTTCCTGTGTATTAAGAAAAAGCACAAAATATTTTAATTTTTATTTTTTTGAATAACTTTTTTGGATAACCTTTAAATGAAAATATAATGAATTTTTAGAAAATATCTGACTGTGTATGTATAAGCATTTTCCTTATCCCTGTACCACTTAGTCACATTTTGATAAATTATAACTCGTGCACGTGTACCAAGTTATTAAACAACAATAGCTAACTGGTCCAAAGCATTCGTCATGTCGAATGTTAAACGTATAAGCGACAGGCGCGCTAAAGGCGCGGTCCGCGTGCGAGAAAAATAACGCGTGCCCCTTTTATTCTCGCATACCGAAGCGCTTTATGTCAGTTTTAGTTTGCAAAAATGGCCAAGTTTAGCAAAGTTGGGCCGTTTAATTCCGCGTCGGGCATACGCAGCTTTATGGCGCGCTCTACGTCTTTGTTCAATTGCTTCTTCGCCGACAATAAAAAGTAATTTTTCTCTACTCTTCACAAACACATACACACATGCTCAACACGAAAACGGGCGTAATGACTCGTGTTTTGCAAAAATTTAACTCGTCGCATTTACAAACGTGTATATCATGCTTAAAGATAATGGCTTATAATAAAACATGCGCGAAAACCGCAGAGCACAGAGTACTTTTAGAGAGTGGAAAAAATTATAAAACTTTTGCGTATGTGTAAATTTATTTCCGTGCATTAGTATGTAAACTTTTTAGCGACAGTTAACCTTGAGAGTCTCTGACACAAATTGAAAACCATTTGGATGACAAAAATAACAGCAATATTGCTTTTTTAACCTATTAAATGCTTACTATTTTTTATAACATTTTATTATGGTAAAAATCTACGATAATATTAAAAACGTCTGTGCCTTAAATATGTATTGAAGTAACTCGCTACCAGCCAAGTCATCATAAAATATTTGTTTATATGCAAGGACAGATTGACTTTTGAAATAAACCCCGAAAAACCTGTGCCAGAAACCGTTATAGACCGAATTACATGCTCCATAAAATATTTTATTTTTTTACGCCTTACACCAAACTTTTGTATTATGGGACCTTTATTTGTTTACCATTTTTGTTTTTTACTACTTTGTAGAATTAAGCTTGAGGTCAAAAAGGCCTAAATATGCAAAAATGAATAACAATAAAAATTTTGTTTAAGTTTACGCTGTCCCGTGCCTAATATATTGTAGTTCTGTAAATATATTTTACATATATTTAATCAGCATCTTTATGTTTTATATATAAAATAAAATATACTTCAATGCTTTCTAAAGATATTAGAATAACTTTTTTTTATTACCTCGCCTCATATTAAATTTGTATTTTGAGCAGTGCGTGATTTAAATAACATTATCAAGTTCATCAGAAAATATAAATTTGTTTCTAAAATAATGCAATCATTTAGAAAAACAATGACAGGTTGTGTGTCAAGTACACTCTTAAGACGTTGTAATTGTCCATCGCACTAAAGAGGGTGAAAATAAGATCTCTTTATGGAAAGGCCATAGATTTACATATATACTTCATACATGCAGCAAAACCACACAATTGATACCTAGTAAATTATAACTAATTTAATAAAATTCATCAACGTACACAATACTACTAGGTCAAGGACAGTGTGATCATACCAAAAACATCACAGTCGAAATATTGAACTGTAAGTCTCAATTGCTATGAAACGCAGTTTTTAAAAATATACATATATACTCAAAAACCTTAAAATTTATATATGTATATATATTTGCATATGAACGAATAAAAAGTCTACTTTGTGTCCTCGCCGTATTAAAGTCTACGCAAATAAAATTATTTACGATCAGATCGTATGCTCTTGTAATGCCGACATCATCGACTTTTACGATTTTTTTTACCATTTTTGATGTGCTATCTGATCGAATTTGCGAAACGTCGACGAAGAGAGTTTGCTAAGTTTCTCTTCTTTTTTCCCGTCGCAGACATTCGGTAAAGTTTCTAAGTGTTTCTGATGGTTCCGAGAATAAATATCATCTTGATATCCACTTGATACAGCTAATAAAAAAATCTATATGTATGCACATGTATATACATCGTTTTATTGTATTTTTAAAATCTAAGCTATAATACATATTTTTTATAATTTGATTTACCTCACAATACACACAATATATAAATGCCCATTTTTATAAAATCAGCACTATGTGCATGTTAACAATAGGTACAAAAAATCAGCGATATTATAGTTACTTAAGCGTTTCTAGCAATATTACTTGCACGAGTAAAACATACTAATTTTAGTAGTAAGAACAGTAAGAAATCCCTGAATTGATTTCACAAAGACGTTTACTTTAAAATTAAAAAATAAATAATATATGTAAGCTACCTATGTATTACCTTTTACAAGAGCTTGAATATAGAGCATATTTTTCCGTAAAAAAGTAATAAAGATCAGAGGAAAAACGCTGACAAATTTAATGAAATCGACTAAGCGTTTATTTCGCTCCGAGCTGAATTCGATACACACATATCCAATGTTATTGTCATACCTAAAAATGCTTCTAAATTAATGAAAATCTATTGTATTCGAGCGCGCAATATATACGTCCATTAATTGGTATTTTATTTTCCTTTCCTTATTGTTTCTTCAATCTTGAATACGCTGTTCGATGGATTACGTTCTGTGCTTATTCACCTATTTAATGTAATAGAATACGAATTCAGGAAATGTATGGACTTTTCAATGTATAAACTAAAAGTAGTTCAAACAAATCAAAAATCATTCGAAACTGTATCAATGCTATGTATTTCTTCTGATTTAATTTTATTTACGGTAAAAACTTTACATTAAATTTTATATTACAATAAATACGTTTCGTTACATTTGCATTATGTCATTGCTTTTTCATAGAAATGCAATTTATTTTTCAGTAGCATAACTCTAATGCAATATTTAGAAATATAAATATATATATTTGCAAATATATAATACAGGTTATCGCATATTTGTAGTCAAAGAGAGTTGAATTTGCTGTACAGTGTTATTAGGCATTCTTCTCCTTTCATATTTTTTAATTTTATCCCATTCCTTTGATAATGTCAAGGGCTAAATATACAATTTACATATGTAAATTGAAAGCATTAGAACAAGATGGCGCGTGCTACACACACGCCGCGCAATTATAACACGTTTTGGAGTAAATAATTTACATACGTATATTATATTTATGTAATATGTGCTTATTACTTTAACGTTCGTTTAGGCGCGAGTTATATTCACTTATCTTTTGCACGTGTAAAAGCCGTTTTACTTACATATAATATATATATATAATACGTAATATAATACATATTACTATAAATATATTTGCGTAATATTGTTAATTCTAGAATGTTCATAGAAAATGCATTCTTTACACATTTACAAAACTTTTCCAAGCTGTAAAAAGAGAGAAACATGAAAATAAATACTTATTAAACGACGTTGGTAACTAAACATTATATACTAAGCAATTGAAGCAAAATTTATACTTATGTTGATCCTTGCGTTTGTAATATTTTATTAAAAAAAAGGCTTTTAAAATATATATTTTTTTAATTATTGTGTTTATGGATATATGTAGTTTTTGTGTTACATTTTATATTAATTCAGGGCTACTTACAAGTTAGAGAGTAAAATAAATCTCTGAGGAAGTTCACCGTTGATGTTACAGTTGTATTTATGAGAGGATATCAAAAATCCTCTTTTTCTCTTCCCAATTTCAAATCGTATATTGCGTATAATATTCATTCGTATATTTTTTGTGTCCCATTCTGTGTAAATCATATAATTTAAATATTTATAATTCTCCGATTTATTATAAAAGCATATATCAACCGTATAAATAATAAAATATACCATAATGGATAACAAAAAATCCTCCCAGCACTAGCCGCAATAATCTGATGTATGATTTATGTGCGTGCATATTTTAATATTATTTTTACCCAATTTACATATGATAAACCTTTTTCTTTGTTTTTTTATTATGTTAGAATAGCAGCTAATCAATATATCTACATTTATTAATTTATTTAGATTTAATTAAGATCATCGTGACCTAACAGATTAGAGATAACACAATGGTCGAAAACAATAATTGTATTATCTAATACACAAAAAATGTATATATATTATACATAATTAGAATAATACCCAAAAATAGTAAAAGAAAACAAATAATGATACAAGCTGGACCAGCCTCTCATAGTAAACATTAAACAGATCAATGTGTAATGCCAGCGTATTAAGGAGCCGGATGGCCACAGCAATAGGCATTTATAGAAGACGTATGGTTAGTTTTGTAAAAAAAGTTGATTAAAATGATGATAGTATCGTTTCATATAAAACGGTTATTTATTATAAAAAATGTAGTTATTGATCAGTACGAACACAAGCATTATTTCGCTCGAATTTAACTTACTAATTTACATTGTTTTTCCGCAGAGATTCAATAATTAAATTGAACGTGAATTACAGAATCTTAGCACTTGATATTTTTAAATCGACAAGTGATGATTGTACAATGAATCCTTTACATATTATTTTTAGCACTCACACCTCATGAACTTTCTTAACGATATGAAAAGGTAATGGTTTTATACTATTATATTACATAAAAATAATTTGAAAAAATGTAAATAAAATCATAAATAAATCTGTTAATCTCTAAATGATTACCTAAATAACTATTGTATCTATATTCATACTAAAGCTAACACAATACATTTAAACATTATCAAAACGTTTGAAAAATAATCTTAAATTAAAGTCAAGTAATATTAAACTTTTTGCTAGTAACAATTTATTATACAAAATACAAAAATAAATAAAAATTGTATAGAGGTGAATTGACAAGTCCATCAAGTGATCACCGGTTTGAATGGTTTGCTTATGGTGATTAATTATAGCTGTGTCTGGGTGTTATGTCACTTATAACGGTCCTTCGAAGAAGCTGAGACAATCGCATCGGAGTCTTACTGTACTTCCTCAATAATCCCCCTCAAACTGTCTAAAAGGTCGTCAAATAATTACAGAAGATAATTTAAACAATGCTTATTCAAAGCAAAGCCGTAAGTGTTTTTATAAGATTTGTTAAGAAGATTTTTTGATAATTGGTGGCTTTGTAATTTCTGTGTGATTATTTTTAATGTATATTGTAGAATTATCGTATTATTGATTTATAAAATGCGCTATTGAAATAACTACAAAATTTTAATTTTAATACTTTAAGTTCTAAACATGTCTAAAAAATAAATATTATAAATCTAGTTACTTTATGCAACTAGAGGTGTACTGCAAGGTTATTATCTAGGCCCCATTTTATTTATATTGTAACGATATAAAAAATGTGGCCTGTACGAAGCGAATATCTTGTTTTTTGCAGAGAGCTCAAAAATATATAAATAATTCAATTATATTGTAAAATAAAAATATATAATTTATTTGTTTGGTTTGCAAATAAACTTATGTGTCATTAAAAATTATGTCTAAATAATAATTTTAATTTATATTACATTAAATATAAAAGATTAGGATTTCATAAATTTAATATTATTACATTATGCTATTGACTTGGGAAAAGGAAAGAATTAAAAAACTTTATTTTTAAATCAAGTACTATTATTGTTTAAATCTTATTTTTACTTGTAAAATTAAAATTGAATACATTTCCAGATAAATTTATTAAATATTTCTACATACAATTTTATTTATTATAAATATTTATTTTATATACTTAATAGATTCACACGGGAATTACCTATTTTACCATGTTATTATTTATTAAAGCAATAGAAGTTTTGTCATATTTTATTGCCTACTTGATTAAATTAAAACTATATACATATGTATATGCGCAAATCGCAAATAAAGCAATAATAAAATATATTTTTTTATTATTTATTATTTTGATGCTTAATTATATAATATAAACATGTATATGTGTAATTATCATAGAGCGGCACTATGTGGTCGGAAGAAAATAGCGCCGATTCAGACCGCGCGCTTGTTAGCCTGGCTATTAATCTCATTATTCTTAAATGCAATATTTACTGTATGTACTTAGTTTTTATCATGTTTACTTTAAAATGTGAAATATACAAATTAATATAAAAATAAATAAATATATGTGACACTTAATAATGTCGAAGATACCTATAACAAGAATAGCAAATGCAAAAACCGATAAATACTAAGTGATCGTATAATTCAAGTACTACCCCAAGTTTTGTAAGGCAATTATTAATACATATTTTCGTAATAAAAGACCTAAAATTTTCTTAATAATTATCAGTAAAATTATCGTAGTGATAAAATTTAATTTATAACTTATTTTAATTTTTAAGCTGTAATCCATTTTTTTATAATAACTATATAATAAATTGCAAGCTTGCAAATAACTATAATATTTTAACAAGTTTTCCCAATACTAACCAAATATCATTTTGCTATAAAATAGCGAGCTTTTTGTTGAAATTTACATACAAAACATATTAATTAAAATAACTTCTAAAAGCAATATAATTTCAATTAAAATATTAAATGAGTTTTTATTTACGGTAAGTTAAACTCAGATTTTTAATTTATATTTATATTAAGTAATACTGTTTAATGTTATATTTAATAACACACATTTTATACAGCAAAATATATTATTTATATTTTAATTGCTTTTTTTGAAGTCCATTGCTTTTTCAACAAACACTATAACACAAGAGCACAAAAGCGTAACATTGGCTTACTGCGCCTTTCATAATTAAAAATTGCTAGTTTATAAAAATTAAACAGAAAAAATAAAACTTGTTTGGAAATTTTCCTAATCTATTTTACTATATAAGTAATAATTAAAAGAATATATTTTGTGAGTTCGTAGTGGAAGTTTTATTTAAACTCGAAACTCTTATAAGCTTATTATTATATCAATATTGTTTTGTAATTCGATTCAGTTATATATGTAAGCTTTATTTTCACTTTATTCGATCAAAAAAATATATCAAAAACATATTTTGTAATTTCATAAAGCATGAAGGTTGAAAATTTAATTTATTTGTGAGCTTTCATATCACAAATGAATATTATTTTTAATGAAATATAACTTTTCTGTTGAATTTCATCACATTAAATATATTATCTTTATTATAAAAATATAAACACGCCCAATATTAAACATTTGACAAGGCAAGTTAATTGAATCAAGGCTTTTATTAGAGATCATGAAACCTCAGTTATGACAATGAGCTTTATGCTCGAACATAATTCTCAAAAAAAAAAAACATCATACACTCACATTCATTATGCATGGTATATATTTTTGACTCGCTTTTATACGCATATTTTTTTATTATTATACGTACACATTTACGATTGCGAGTGTACACTTTTTACGGCCGCTCATACATTTTCATTTTTCGCATGAATATGGAATAATAATGATAGGCCAAGAAGTGGATGGGTTTGAGCGTCGAAGGGGTGAGCGAGGCTCGGTAGAAAAATCTGATATATTCCGATGCATACGTAGGGAATTATTTGGCTGGGGTCCAATGTTGTTAACAATATCTCGTGGCGGCAAACAAAGCCGTTTGCCGTCTGTGAAGGGTTCAAAACTACATGAAAGCGCGGTGACCAAACGTGTCGATTTTGAAGGACAGTCTGATATATACATAAATATATATATATATATATATATATATATATATATATATATATATATATATATATATATATATATATATATATATATATACATATATATATATATATATATATATACTCTGAATTGCTTACAACATCGCCTTTCGCATGTAAACAATTATAACATGATTTTGAAATCTAGTTAATGAATTGTTTTTATTAAATCTATCATTTATTTTTCTATTTGGTGTGAAAATGTAAATAAAAGCTCCATTCCACTACTCTGAATGCTTCGACCATTGAAGAGTTGTGCTTTTACTTGGTCAGGCCAGCGCATCAACAATTTTCCTGCCGACCACCACCAATCTCTCTAGAACGTTGTTTTCTCTGAGAGCGACATGTCCAAAAAAATGGAAAATTCTCCTAGAATGAAGACATTTGTGCGTCGTGGCGTTCATGGTATTCTTAACATACGCCTCCACTACCACATTTAGAAAGCATCTTATCTTATTCTATCTGCTGCGCTTATGCTCCATGTTTCATTTATTTATTTATTTTATTTTATTAATTTATTTAGCTTAATAGCTAATCTTTACATCTAACAAATTTAGTAAACATAAATAAAATATATAAAAAATACATAACAGAAAGAAAAAATAAGAATATACAATAATAAAGTCTTAATATTATAATTTATTTCTATATGTACGAAGGTGCTTTTTTATTACATTTATGAAACCCGTTATATTTTTGCTGTTTCGGATTTCTCTTGGAAGACTATTATATAAATCAAAACCTCCGTACATAATTCCCCTAGCCGTACTCGTTTTCTTATACTTAATTATCTTTAAATTTTCTTTATTTCTAGTATTATATTTATGTACATCTTTATTTCTTATTAAATACTTATTAAAATATTTTGGTAACATATTATTTTCTAACTTATATATAAATACTAAAACATTCATACTCAATATTTCTTGAACATTCAACCATTCTAATCTATCAATCATACTTTTACAATTAGTAAATCTATTTTTATTTAAGATTACTCTCATTGCCCTATTTTGTAATTTTTGCAACATTTGTTTATCTAATTTATTTAACATATTTAATAGTGTTGCACAATAATTAAAATGGGGCAATATTATACTATTGTAAATTATTTTTTTTGTATTTATACTTAATATATTTCTTAATCTAGATAATAAACCTATTTTTCTACCAATTTTTTTTAATATATAATTACAATGTTCTTTAAAATTTAATTTTGTATCAACAATTACTCCTAAATATTTTATATTATCCACTTTTTCTATACTAGAGTTATTTATTACTATTTTGGTACTATTATCTAACACATTTTTATAATTAATAAACATACATTTAGTTTTATTCTCATTTAATTTAAGTACATTATTCTTTAACCATATTTCTAATATACTTAATTCATTATTTAAATTATTTACAATTTCTTTAATGTTATCACCTATGCAATACATTAATGTGTCATCCGCAAATAGATGAATTTTACATTTTTTCACGTTATTAACTATATCATTAATATACAAAACAAATAACAATGGTCCCAATTTAGACCCTTGTGGTACTCCATAAGACACTAATTTCTCTTCAGAATATACATTATTTATTTTAACTTTTTGTTTTCTTTTATATAAGTAATTATTAAACCATCTTAAAACTGTATCACTTATACCTATACTCTCCAATTTCTTTAACATTATTTTTCTGTCTATTGTTTCGAAGGCTCTCTTGAAATCCAAGAAAACTGCTCCAATGATTTTGTTTGTATCCTTAGCCAACAGCCAATCATTTATCACTACTTGTAATGCAGTTTCAGTCGAATGCTTTTCTCTGAATCCCGATTGTTGTTCACATATTATGTTTTGAGAAGTAATAAATTCCTTTAATTGTTTGATTACTACTTCTTCTATTATTTTTTCTATACACGGTAGCATGTTGATTGGTCTCATTTCTTCAACTTTTTTACTATTTTTTATTTTAGGTATATGTACAATAGTAGCAATCTTTAAAGTTTCAGGCATTTCTCCTAAGGAGAGTGCTTTATTTATTAAATAATTTAATTTAGTTCCTATTATTTCCCATGTTTCTTTAATTATATTTATATCTAGTTCATCAGTACTAGTTCCTTTTTTAAATTTACATATTATGTTATGAATTTCATCTAATGATACTGATTTAAATTTACTAAATTTTACAATTATTGCAGAAGCAAGGACAAGGAATAATTTTTGTTTTTGCTGAGATCGTCCAATTATTTTTTTACTAAACATGACATCGAACTTTTGGCCATTGCTGTTCGCTTTTTGATTTCGAATTCGCAACTTTAATTTTCACTTATTAAAAATACAAGATACACAAAGTCATTTACTATCTTCGCAGCTTGTTGTCGAAAGCTTCTGTCCTCCAGTGATAAAATTCACGGTGTCATATTACTTTATCAATTTGATTTTGAGGAGTTCAATCGTAACACCATTGAACTGCTATGGTATAAGCTTTGAAGTATCTAGACAAGGTGTGTTGGGACTCCCATATTTCACAATACATCCTAGAGACATTTGTACCTTACGCAATTTAATGCCTTTGTAAAATCTATGAAGCAAAAAACTGCTGGTGTCTTGAATTCTTGACATTTTCTAAAATTTGGCTATTATTAAGTATATTCTTTGTAGTTTTATCTTTAGTAATTTTAACTTTTTTTTAAATTTTCAACCTATGTATATAATTATGAAATATAAAGCAGCCGATCTCTTCATACTTTTTTTGCTCTAATGACTATTTTTTTATTTATCAAAAAGAATGAAACATTGAAAATAATATGAACTGGAAGAATAGAAAGCCAATGTCTACTGCCAACAACTTCGACATCTGACAAAAGTATTTCGTAAAACTAAACTATTCTACAGCACATTGCTAATTTTAAAAGAATTGTCCTTATCTTTTCCGCTCGCTTTGAACGATTTTTCAATATTATATTAAAAGATGATTATGTAATGCAGACCTGAAAAAACAATCCTCTTATCGACGAAATATTGGAAAACTATCAGGACGCTAATAGAAGATTATTGAATGAGATAAGTAATATTGCTTTTGTATTTATAATTTGTATATCAATACAATTTTGAGATATCTAAAAGCACACGAACTTATTAAATGACGTAATATAATAATAAAGATATATAAATTCAAAACATAGAAATACAGCAATCAATATAAATGTTGGTTAAATCAATTTCTCATTTCAAAAGTTTACGTAATTGCCAATGTAAATGCCGAATTAAGTTATTGAGGCAAGTTTTTGAACTCCCCGAATTCAAGTGAGTTATCACAGTATAAACTAACCTTTAAGGTTGGTAGTTATATTATGCTGGTAGCTAGTTTGCACCCATCACATTTAGCATATAGGTATATTACTGAAAGAGGCACATTTAAAAACAATAATGTGTTTATTCGCAATTATCAATTTGCCTACTTTGTTTAATCGGATTTCGTTCAAAATTCAGTTTTCCTTTATTATGACAACTAATAAGTTCACCCAATGAAGTCGTTCAATGTTGAATTAAATTAACGGAACAATGTTATGTTTGTAATAACTTGAATAACTTTATTTAATTAAGATAATATTAGAATAAAAATTGTTCAATTTTTATTGACTATTTAAAAAACTGAAGAAATTCAGATAAGCAACCGCCACATCCAGACTAGCAGCTGATTGAAGCAGCAAAATTGAGCGAGCCTTAAATTTCCCTCTGGAGGAGCCATATGTATAAAAAATGCTTCACGCACCTTAATTGATAACTTTCACCTCAGATCTGCTTGCGAATTTATAAGGATACTGTAAGCAACGGGTATGTAAACATAAGCTACGCTATAAAAACAAATTAAACACGTCTACAAAGGCCGTAACTAAAGCATTAACTAAGGAGATTAACTATAGCAATGAACGACGCTTAAATCGAGCTCTTTATATCATGTTTTTATGTTTGAATCAAAGTTATAAACGCTGCATTTTTATTAAAAATGTATTAAATTGTGACCCAAAATGAAAACTTTTCTTATGGTCACTACAATTTTAGCATACACGGGATAGGCCCCGTGACCGCCAGATGGGCTAAGATGGCGGTGGGCGGAATTCCGATACAGTATAGTAATTAATCCGGGGACGGCAATTAACGAATGTCTCGAGTGCAAACAGCGCCCGTGTACGGCAGATGGGAAACGGGGCCTTGTCTTTTGGTTATTAGCTGTAGCTGGATTTGCTTAGGAAAGCCCATCGCTCATGGACACACTATATATAACACTTCGTATACACAATCCAAAAGCATATTTCATTGTAGTGGATAGAGCTAAAGTTATGCGATCGCCATATGGCAGTGATCTTGATACGGGGCCACAAATTAATCTTGGTGTATCAAAATAAGTTATCTATGATTTGTTTTTGTAAGAAATCTTTAAATACCTGATAATTTATTTATAGTATAAAAACATACTTTATTTTAAAAACACGCTAGTTAAAAAAATAATATTGCGATAAAACAAAGTTAAGGTCAATAGGATAGGCTATTAATCACAGTGCCGAGTAAGCATGTAGTTTGAAAGGCCATAAAGGTAGAATATCCTTAGTTCCAGCTAAGTAATACATAAAATATGCTTTATTAACTATTTCGTCATTAAATTATATGTATGATTTACTCCATATTTTGAACAAATATTTCTTATAGTGCCGCCAATATTTTTCTTCTCCAATACATGCCTTTATATAGAAATCGCTGCAAAAGTTTTTATCCGCAATCAAATCAATCGAACGGAAACGGTAATGTAAATTACCGATATATAAAGTACAATGTAAAAAATGTTAATCTGATAAAAACTTCAAATAAAAAAAACTGACTTTGATCGTACCGGAGCCAAACCATTAATTTGGATTCAGACAAAACCATTCAACAATCGATCAAGTCCACCGAATAACCCAAGAAACACAGCCAAGCACTAGAAGAAAATAAAGTCTGCTTTGACTGTCTTTATCGACGTCTCCCAAGCATTTGACAAGGTCTGGCATGACGGACTGAACCACAAAATTTGACTAATTATGCATATATATTGAAATCATACCTTGAGGATCGCCACTTTCGAATTAATAAGTCTAATGTGGAGTGACGTTTCAAAAGTGGTCAAACCTACTAACTCTTTCGGAGATTATTGTTATTAAAATTTCTTACTACTAGAAATTTAAGATAAATTTAACATGCTTTTAAAACATAAGCTGGTCATAAGCGTTCTTTAGATCTGACAACTCTTTATTTTTTGTTATGTTAATAAACTTTAGATGCCCAAAAGCATTAAAGTCTGTAACAAAGTGTTTAAGAAAACGTACTGTAAAAGCACGATTGTGCAAAGCAGAAAACAAACGCATTTTTTTAACCTAGTGTGAATCTACTTCCTATATATTTTTTTTTGTAAATCTTAAACATTATATATGTTTCAATATATTATGTTTTTGGCCATTCTATATAAAAAATAAAATTTTATAATTACAATTTGTATCTTATAGCACAGAGGTGTTTTTTGTCACACTTGGAAAACTCGCTGAATTTTTATTTCTGCGGATTATCTTAGGGACGCTATTATATAAACCGACACATACATATATTATTATCCTAGCTGTTTCTTTCCTATACCCAGCATTTTTATTTATATTAATAAATTCACAAACATCTATATTTATTAATAAAATAAACTGATATCATATTATTTTCTAGCTTATATAAATATTAACATTATTCTGACATTTAACCATTTTAATGGTTTAAGCATACTTTTACATTTAGTGAATCCATATTTATTTAAATAGATTATTTAATAATAATACTATTAAAACATGTCCTTATTACGCTACTTTTCTAATATTGTTTCATCTGCTTAGTTGAGCATATGTAATATTGTTACAAAATAATTACAAAGAGGCTATATCTTATTTCGTTATATGTATACTTTTGACTTTTTTAATTAAATATTATTACATAATAATAGAATATATTAAAATACCACTATATTAAAATATAATATACATTGACTGTATTCTTGAACATTTTATTGTACTAACCGTTCTTATATCATAAGTATACACAACTATATAAAGATTTTAATTATACTGTTTTCATATTTAATATTAATAAAAAATACTTTAATTTTTGTTTAGTTTTAGTGTTTTGTTTTTAACAACTTTTGTAATTCATTAAGTTATTTTTTATATGATAAACCATTTCTCAAAACATTCACCAAAACACTTAATAAAACAGCACAATACATAAGTGTTATAGTCTATATATTTTTAATTTTTATCGTATCTGGAAGATCTGAATTGGTGATTATTATTTAAAAATAGTTTTGTTCGAACATTAGGTTTTCCTAGATTTCCAAATCTCACTTAAAAACACTTACAATAAAATCAACTTGGGTCATGTATCGTGACATCTATTGATTGAAATCTCTAAGTAAATAGTATAATATAATTAATTATATATGTCACTACTTAGGTGTTGATCGTTGTATCATATTATATCGGACGATTTATTATTAAAAAATGTACATTTATTATTATATCGTTTTTATACAATAATGATGGCAATTACTAAGCACATTATAATATTATATGAACTTATACAATAAAATATCAGAACTGCTAAAAATGAATAGTTGATGCTTCGATAATTTTATATTGTCGCAAAAACAAGTTGTAAGCAAATAAAATCGAGTATCAGAACCATAACGGTTAATATATTATTATATTTTTTACCTAAAATATGTTATAAATTTTAAAAAAATATTAAAGATACAAGAAAATAAAATAGATTTTTTATCTTTTCAACGAATACGTTAACATAAAAGGTTCAACCCTCTCAATTTATAATATATACATATTCATATTTCAAGTAACGCTTCTTATGAAATATGTTGCACAATAAAAACATATCCAATACTTATGTAAAAAAAAATCATAAATATGTAGTGTTCTTTCATTATCATATTTAAATAATTTTATTCAAATTTAAAATAAATTCATTATAAAGTTGAAGAAAACAATTTTAAAATATATTAAATACTACTAATTTAATCATACAACGTTACTCCTAACTGTTTTTATTATTAAAATATGTTTATAAAGCATGTTTATTGTATGTTAAAATAAATAAATAATATACTAAGAAAAAATATTACATATATTTTTGTAATAAATTTATTATTGTTTAAATTTAGATAAGGCATTTAAAAGCTTTTAAAAATATTAAATGAATTCAGTTGACTTTAAATATATATCTATAACTAACCACTTATATTTATTTAAAGCTAAAATAACCAAAATGTTCCATTTTTATTTATGAACTTAACAATTTCTCTTTTTTCATAAAACACTGTATATTTAAAGAATCTCGCATTAGTATCGGTTATACATACAACTTTGCTGTATGCAAACCAAGCAAAAAATTCGTATTATTTATGTTTTTTTTTTGTTTTGAATAGCACCCGAATTTTATATTTTATAACTATACAGAGCTGCATTGGATAAAATAAATTCAACGCTCAACAGCAATAATTCATCTTATTCGCCCCTTTTAAAACGTCATTTGAAATAATTACGTTTTGATGATAACGCACAAAATAAACTGTGTAATTAAAAATTGTGTTGTTGTTCCGTTATGCACGTACTGTATACACATACATATATTTTTTAATAAATTAATGCTTCCATATTCGCACATGGGTACATTCCATTAATCATATAACAAAAGCCCCGGCGAAACGGGGCAAAGTCAGAGCTCCCAGCAAATTATTTATTCCGTATAGATTTTTTATTTTCAAACAAATTAACACATCCGACCATGTGTGTGATCGCCCCTCAATATATATTTATATTATATTATATTTCTGTGTGTTCATAAACAACAAAGCTAAAATTAAAAAAATCGAACAGCGCGGTGAAAATTTTTCAAAAGGAAAATGTTGTGCTAACGAGGAGAGAGAAAAAAACAACGCAATTTAATGTAACGAAACATACCATAAGAGGCTTCTCATTGAAAGTTTGTTCAACGTACATACATACATAAATGTTATTTTATTTTTTTTTGCGCATATTTGCGTATCTTGTATCTAATGATAATTATTACCGTTGGAAAGTTTATACTCAGTATTTTGTGTACACGTTTATTTATTAGCATATTTGAACTTGTCTCTTAAGCTGAAACCAAAATTAAATTAAATTAAATTAAATTAAAGATAACTGACCATTTAAAATTAATGTCCTTTAAAGCAACATAATCAATTCATACAATAATTTTAATCAATGTATGATTTTTAGGGTCACATCATTCAAATCTACATACAACCCGTTTGAAAAGTTATTTTATAAAGTTGTGCTTTTAAAAAAACTGTATACAATATGAGCTACGGCGAAAAACATTTTTATGTTCCTCTCAATTTTTAAACTTTCACTTCAAATAAGGAAAAATATACACGCTGATGTTTTATACATATATGCTTAATACATGACAAAGTAAATGTAAAGGGTTTTCTGTTAGAACTCCTTTTTTAATATTGAAGTGGAAAAGTATATTTGAGAGGTACTTCGTGTACTTATTATATTTATTCAATATGTTTTTAATTAATAATAACATATTATGCTCTTCTCATAATAATATTAATAATACACATACAGAAATATTTAACGTAAATACTTAAAAAAAAATTATAAAATATAACAAAGATCACGTCATAAATATACCGCAATTATTAACAAAGATATTCCGCCGCCCGACGTCATGCAGCTTAACCCCTTCGCTGCTTTGTTTTTCAAAATGCTTTTGGCAACAATTAAATCTTCCTTCAAATTAAGAAATTCGTAGCAATATTTTTTTAATACATATTTAATATATTTAAATATTCTTTATCAGAGATGTATGACTCGTATTTCTACGTCCTTAAGTTTTTCATTTTAGGCTTCTTAAGCATGTTATTGGTTAAAACTATAATATTATTTTTTTTAAATAATACAAAATTTATTATAAATTATCTTAAAATTTCTGCGCATAAAAATATCAATGGCACCTTTTATCGAAATAAAACTATAAAAATAATTGAATATTACTAATGTTGTTTGAGAACATCGATTATAAATACTAAATTTAAATTCAGAAAACAGCTACATAATTATGAAAGGGACAAGGTCAATTGGGCGACGGTCAAATGGGCGATTCAAAATGGGCGACGGACAAATGGGCGATGGTCTTTTGGGCGACGGTCTTTTGGGCGATAGAATAATAATGCATTACAAATAAATGTGATGCAAATCATGATCTTATAATTAATTAAATAATTAACATAATTTAATACATATTAAAAAATATATATATGTATATTATATATATACGTACATACGAAAATATAAGTAATATTTTTTAGAATAGAATTAAAAGATGAAAACATTATTCGGTCTAAACAAAATATAATATACATACATAAGATATATGTATATATTTACTTATCATTTGTGCAAATTTAATCATAAAATATCACTTTAACAGTTTGATTTTTTTATTCAAGAATTTAAGAGAGTTACCCGATATCATAAAACACTTAGGCTTAAGTCGGTAATTTTATTATAAATACCTACCTGATAAATGTTTATAGTGGGCCCTTACGGGATTTTTTTTTATGTTTTGAGCCTTGGAAACTACTGTGAGAACAAAATTTTGGAAATTCCAAAAATCGCATATTTTACAGTTATCTATTTTAAATTAGATAGGATAGTTATATATAAATATAATAACACAGAACTAGCGCTGATAAGTGTTTATCGTGGATTTTGCGCTTTACGCGATTTTTTTATATTTTGCGACTTATAAATTACTGTGAGAACAATCTTTTGGAATTTCCAAAAATCGCATATTTTACCATTATCTATTTTAAACTGGATAGGGTAGTTATACATAAATATAATAACCTAGAACTAGCGTTGATAAATGTTTATCGTGGATTTTGCCCTTAACGCGATTTTTTTTTATGTTTTGCGCCTTGGAAATTAGTGTGAGAATAAACTTTGGAAATTCATAAAAATCGCATATTTTGCTGTTATCTATTTAAAACTAGATAGGGTAGTTATATATAAATATAAAAACCCAAAACTAGCGCTCAGTATACTTTTGAATTTTGACTGAAAACGTTCGCAAAAAGTTTCGTTGCGTCTTTGAAAATTATTTTTGTCGTGGTTTTGAAACACTTTGTCACAGTGTCATTGTGTTTTTGGTAAAAAATTCAGTACAGCAAGAAAATAAGTATGTATCTTTTTATTCACATGTGGGTTATATTTTATGTGTTATTTATAGATAATTGTTTTTTATAGATCATTGTTGAGAACGACTAATTTGAGTTACCACAGTTTATATTCTTCGTAAATGGATAATTCAGGCATATTAAGTCAAAAAGACAAGGAAAAATATGTTTGGAATGAATATCTTTATGAAAAGAATAGACCAAAGAATTTTTATAAAAGTTTTGAGATACAATAGAAAAAATATCATAAAATATTTACATGGTATTGCATATAATTATAATATGAGTTAATAATTTGAAAATAAAATTGTTTTTCATTTAATATAATTTTTCGTTTTAATTTATATTTTATTAATATTTACAATAAAGCAAAGCGTGCAAGTTTTTTTTAATTTCTGTCGCCCATATGATCGTCGCCCAAATAACCATCGCCCAATTGACTGGAATCGCCCATTTGTCCGTCGCCCAATTGTCGCGTACCGTTATGAAAATAAATCTGTCGATGATTTAAGCATTTTCTGTGAAATTTGGCACATTTTTTTTTAAATATATTGCATTTAAAACCATCATTATATAATTGTTATTTTTATTTTTCTTTATTCATGTTTTTTTTTATTTTTCTTGTTTGTTATTTTTAAATTTAAATGTACTAATATTTATAATTTTAATGTATTAAATTGTAACCGCAGAATGAGTCATATTTTACTCGTGAGAATTACGTAAATAATTTTTTTTTTTTTAAATCGCTGCCGAAATAATAAAATATTATTTTGACAATTGGTTACCTGCTTAAATATCTTTAGAACAACCGAGTTAAATCCGATATTTTTGTACTATTAACCCATGACAAGCGTTGTTAAAAGCCAAACAAAATCCAAATATACGACGTCTACTTGTATATATTATAAATGTCACAAGGATAGTCACTTAATGTGAGGGAAATTGGCTTAATAAATATATGCTTATTCCACAGTTAATTTAATGTTGCAAAGTCGAAGACGTTCATTTAAACAACTGATAGATCAAAATAATTTGATAGAACTGTCCTTACGGTAAAGTGTTGAATGATATAATAACTAGAAATGAAACGAATTCTAGTAGTATAAATAAGATCAACATTAAACAATGCAACGTTTTGAAACATAATAGCTACCCAGCGGCGTATATATTTTAGATAAAGCATTGTAGGACAGCTTATTAAAAGTGATATATGGACGTTTTAAAATACGTGCCGTTTTCGGTAACCGCTACGTGTTTACTACATTTTAATAACGTATAAAAAACAACAACAAATATATGCTGAATTTGCATTTTTAGCTTTCGAATCACGCACTTGCTCGTTGGCATAACTCGATTGTTTCATGTCCGATAAAATCGGTCGGGTCAATTTTCAAAAATAAAATAAAAATTCCGCTGAAACGCTAAAGTACACAGTACATTCAATTCCATACGTGCTCGGCATTCCATCCTGAAATCCTATTAAAACGTTAATAAATTCTGGGATAATTTTAATTAATTGATAATTGAACGTCGAGTGACGCCGTTTGGCACATGGGTCCAGGGTCGGATTTATTGAGCTTTTGGGCCGCTCCTGCGAATAAATAATAACACATTTTTGCTAACGACCTAACGACTGCGGGCACCGAAGCGATATCCATTCATTCAAATCGTTACATTCGATTTAACTGTAAAATATTTTTTGCTTTTATTTTACATAATTGGGACTACTTTAGCATATAAAAAATACTATTAATTTCACTCTTAATATCATTTAGGACAGTGGTTTTCAAACTTTATGTTACTACGCCCTATATTTTATGAAAATTTTGGAGCTTATATTTCTGGAATCACAGATGTGGATGTTGGTAGGCCAATTGCACTATTTGATGATTCAACTAATGAAATATGTTCACGCCTTGAAGTGAAACTGCAAGTTGAAACAATTAAAGATGGTTACCGTATGGAGTAGATGACTATTGATGCATTCTTTACGTAGAAAAATGTAGTTTTTCTGGTGCTTACGAGTGGTTAACGGGACGGATGTGTTGATTATGTTTATTATTACGCAATTTTCTAATATTATTAGGCAGTTTGTATAGTGAGTTAGTTATTTTCTCTTCGCAATATTTTAATGACCACAGATATAACGCTGAAACTGGCTGAACCCCCATAAATTATGTAAATAAAATATTACTTATGATATTTGTCAAAGCTTAAGGGCTTTAACAAGTAAGGCATGTATAATGAAATAAAATTAATTGTTTAAATCAGTATTAAATATGAAACCAAATTCTAGTAGACCGCTAGAAGGAATATGGCACTGTGTGTATTATATATAGTCACGTCACACTAGAGTCTCCAATTCGAGTAATCGAGTACTCGATACTCGAGTATTTTTGTCTATTTTTCAAGTACTTGATAATCGAGTATTTTGAAAATTACTCGATTAATACTCGAAATTAAAAAATTTTGAAATATTTCAGAAACAAAAATAACTTTAACTCGGTCCGGTAAAGGTTAACGTCTTGCTTTTATTTGGCGTTTATGCCCGAAGTCCCGAGTTAGAGCGGTTACTATCAGGTATACTTTTTTCATAGTTCCATAGTTGCATAGTTCCGGTCGTCGGCTATGTTAGTAGGTACGACGAAGAAATTTCTTTTGTGTTTTCTGTTCGACAGTCCCGACTTATCTAATTTATGGCAATGAACAATATGAAATATCAACAACAAAAAATTTTTAGGTTTTATGACTATGCAGTTGTAGCGTAAAGTGTTGTAAATTGTTTATACTGATCCCTCAGCTTAAAATATAAATCAAAACAATTGTGTGTTTTAAAGGCATTTAAAGTAGTCAGTTCTTTGCGAACCGTTTAGCTCTAGAGTGAAAGGGATTCACCCAAATACATCTTCAAAGGATATAGATTAAAATTCTTCGCATTAATCAGAAGGAGTAGAATATTGTATATTGTTAAGAAAAAAATCTATTCAAGAAGAATTACAAAATACTATTTTGTCAATAGTCGAAGGAAATAAGAGAAAAGCAGAGAAGGGAATGAAAGAAGAGAACATAAAAAGAGAGTTCAAAAAATTTTATATCTATAAAAAGCGAACAGATATAAATTAGAAGCCTTATCCAACGCGTTAATGACAATAAGACCAACATCAACAGCAACGGAAAGGGTTTTTTTCCATAACGGGGATAATAAAACCAGAAGTTAGCAGTAATATTAAATTCGAGACACTTTTTGCATTATTGTTTTTAAAAAGTATGTTCGTGAAGTTAAAATAATTGTAAAAATTAACATACTAAGTATTTTATTTATTTATTTATATGTGCACGAATTTGAATAATAGCTATTTTGGTAAATACTCGAAAGTACTCGGCTACTCGAGAATTTTTAAATTTTTATATTCGATACTCGAGTAGTTGATGGTTCGAGTAATTAGAGACTACGTTACACGCTTACCTTACTATACTGAGCAGTGTATAGATAATGTTTAAGACTAAAAAAGGCAATACTTATTTCAGATGCTAGGATCTTAGGTCCTGACCATTTGATTTTAGAGGTATATAAAATTTAAAAAAATAAAAGGAATTACTATTAACGCTCATCAACAGAATTAAAAATGTTTTAATTTAAAACGTATTTTAGTAACATAAATATATAGAATTCATTAATTTAATAATTTTATTATGAAGTTTTAATTAATAATTTTGGTTGAGTAAGTCTCTATTATATTTACTTTTATACATTTTCTCAGAAACCTTCTCAAAAGTAATTTGTATTACAATATCTTACTCACGTATGAAGCAACCGTTAATTTAATTAAAATACTTTACTGTCGCGAAAATATATCTTTTCCTTTGTAAATTTCTCGCAGAAATCTCAAAAAAGTATGTATTTTTATTGATATCGCATAAGTTAATGATACGTTTGAGTTAAATATATATAAAAAAGTTGAATTATTTATTTATTACACATGTCTACACTCGTGATATAATTTACAACGGTATATAGTTACAAATGACGTAAAATGTTATCCTGACACTGTTTATAAATTTGAAACACAAATTTGCTAAATTGTTTTTACATAATTATTTTAATATTATATTGTGTAACGGGAAATATCACTTACCTGAATTACTTTCTCGATTGAAATATAATTATAATATTAGTGCCTTTGTTGGACAAAAACCATGCTTATTTTTTTGACCGCAATAATACTAATTAACATGAGTACAATTCTGGTCGAGGGTTGAATTACGCGGATTACTCGCTACACTTTTTTTATAGGCATAGATTGAAAGTTAAATTTTTATATCAAAACTAAAACGCCTTTGATTCTTTAACTAATGATAGATTTTATAATTATTTATTGTTTACTTCCCGTTGCAAGTAATATAATATATACAAAAAGAGCATGCAAAATATAACTTTAATTGTATCAAAAAGTAAAGCATGGCTTAATAAAAGAACATCCACAGAGGAAATGTTTGTGGATATTGCTTAAAGGTTTTGATTACGTTAAAAATGCAGGCATTTTTTATATATATATATATATATATATATATATATATATATATATATATATATATATATATATATATATATATATATATATATATATATATATATATATATATATATATATATATATATATATATATATATATATATATATATATATATATATATATATATATACATACATATATATAAATTTAATAAAATCAATTTCCAAGTAATCTTTAATTAATTTATTTAACTATGTAATATTTTCCCGTATAACAAAGAGAGCTTTCATTGTCGACAAATTAGCTGAAAATAAAATAAATTATAAATTTTATTTGTAGCATATTTTTATATACATTACTAGATTTTTAAAATACGACGAATACTTGAGTTTTATAATAAATTCCATGCTTTTATAAAAATTGTATAAATATAACCTTACTCAAAGTGGTAAAATAAAAATTATAATCATTTCTTTGCCGTAAAAATAAACTACATAAAAATATATACTAAATAAAAAAATATAATTAAACCTGTAATTTCGTGTGCTTCTTAGTTTGGAGATGCATAATTAAAACTCGAAAATACCCAATAAAACTTTCATTAAGAATCACGTCAAAATCTTCATGATTTGTTCGCAACTCGATGTTATATCTTGAATTAAAATAGACACTTTTACTGAACACTTGAAATAAATTATATAAATAGGCATTTAATCTCACAAAACTTTGCCCTCACGTATACTTTACTCTAGACTTATTATTATTGATATCAATATATTACAATACTAAACATATATTAATTTGGCATTAACATATATACCAAACAGGTCCATTAGGCATGACGCTGTCACAAAGTTTAAGGCATTGAATAAACCATAGGGATACGGCATGTATATTGAACCATTTATACCTATATAAAGATCTCAGGAAGCTTAAAGCCTTCATTTATAAATTTATTAAAATGGATTGAAAAAAACAACGATGAACGTCAGAAACAATGGCTTCTATGATCTGACGTATGTGACAGCTCCATCAGCCTTAAAAGTCACTGCCCGATGTGAAAAGTTTTTGAACAGTTATCCTGGAAGGTTTTAGAGATGTGTTGACTTCAAACCATGCGAAAAATCAGCGTTTAAAAATATTAAACAGATATAAAGACATCACGGCTTATAGCTTATTTTCTTCGGCTCCCGATCGAAACGGAGGGAATTTGACTTCACAATAACGATGTCATCCTGATCTACCAAAAGAATATTAAATCGTGTTTCGAAAACCTTCCATATCTGCAAAATTGTTCAATATAATTATTCACAAATTTATCACTGTTGACAGGCTCCAGTTGATCATCAACACAGTTTTCGTTCGCGTCGTTTCATGGTCATTAACTTCATGGACCTTTCAAAGGCGGTGCTAAAGTTCCTTGATTCAAAAATCTATGTACCAACTTTCATTAAGCATTCGACATAGTTTGTAATAAACTCATTTACGTGAAGTTAAACAAATTCAGATTCTCGTGTGTGCGCTATGGTTATCGTTACTCTGATGAGTATTTTGCTCGTTCTTGAGTACCGTATAAATTAAATTTGCGTCCTCTGCTCTTTCTTTTCTTTATCAACATAACGCAGCAATTTGAAATTTGACGTGTCAGAGTGTAATATATTTACAAAAGAACCTAAACTCGCTTTGGAGGTGGCCGAGCAACATCCTGTTCTTTTTTAGCATTGCAAAGTTTCACATGTTTTCATTATCTAATTACCCTTACTCGGCATAATTTCCTCACGGTTTAAGCGAAGGTATTTTATAGACATGGAAAAAACATTTGAGCAGGAATAGAAATTTAGTATGCATAACGACAAAGTATAAGGCGTCAAATGCTCGCCTTCATAGCATCGTGCGATACATAGCATCCTAGTAAATCTCAGTACAAAGAAATGGTCCAAGTTTTTGAAGAGGATTCAGAAAGAATAACTCATATATATTTAAAAGAAAGAGTACGAATCATATCTGTATTCGTATCCCAGTGCTTTTTTTATGAGTTTATTTTTAGCCAAAGAAACTAAAAAAAAATTGAATGATTCACACCTCTCTTAGATTTGCGCCATTGTCAAAATTTTATATGTTTTATTTCATACTAATTTTTGTGTGCATTTGTGTTTTAATATGGACGTATTGATAACACATTATTGTGTATTTTTTATTATCTAAAGCAGAGGGCAACAAACTTTTTTTGTAAAGGGTTGTAAATATTTTAGGGTCAGCGGTCTAGGAACAAAATTAATGTGAGCTTAAAAAGTAGTAATAATAATAAACATATTTTAATTTGTTAAGCATATTTTTGCATGTTTTACATTAGCATATAATCGAATTTTAGAGTCCATAGTAAATTATTCAATATATATGTCTCTAGTAATAAGTTTTACTTAAGAAGATAATGTATTTGCTTTAATGATAATGTCTTACGCATGTATTTAAATAAATAAATAAGTAAACTCTGTCCGATTTCCTTCGAATTCATAAAATTCGAGATTTAGATTGCTAAAGACACACCTACAAGTTCACAAATAATTTTAAATATTAAAGTTTTTAATAAGAAGCTGGATTGGTACGTAAATAATAACATTAGTAGAATAAGTGACAAAAATAATATTGTTTTGTACCACTAATCCTACAGCTTTGAACATCTAATTGAATTAATCTAGGTCAGTTGGATAATCCGAGTTTTCCCTATTATCGCTAGAAACTCTAAACTGCCATCGTTCAATTTTGAAAACAGGCAGATATCGTCAACGTTTTGCAACTAGAGTAATTTAATAGCATTTCCACATTTTTCAAAGCGGCTTCGTCGACCGCGATCCCTGTTTCCGAACTGCTGGCGCCGCGACCATCTCAATTTAGTAAAAGCAGCTTTGCTGGCTTTGCGGGGCATTATAAAGTTAATAATGTCCGTAAATCTGAGCGGGAATATAGTAGAGAGCGTAGAACGCCGCCGCGATAATCTCTACGTGTTAACCCGAAAATGGGCCATATCGATTTATCAGAAAACCCTTATAAACTCTAAAGCCTAGGTTACCTGCTAAAATTTGATAACGCCCGATATAATATGCGCGTAGGGGTTTGTCAGTGTGTGTGTGTGAAACGCAATATATAAAGTCATATTAACGACGCCTCGTTTAATTTATGAGGGGGCGATTATAAAGTGTGACCGCTTCAAAGGATTAACAGTACACACGACGGCCATTTTTGATTAAAAGTTGCTTAAACGGAAATCCAACTGTAAGGTAACTAACTACCCTACCTATACAGTAAGATAACAAACTATTCTACCTATGCAGATAATACATTAGAGAGGAGATAAGATCAATCACATATAATAAAATTAAACATACAAAATTTATTCGAAAAATAAAAATACAAGTTAGTTTTTACTTGATTATACCGCTGTTTTAGATTAGATTGGCTTGTCACAGCAACATTATGTAACAAAGATGTACCAATACATTAATATTATTTAAATTCAATAATATTTGTCTCTCATCTATACTTCGTAGAGTTGCTACTATGTGCTAAAATAAACACATTTTCGTTTATTTCAACATAAAAAGTACAGGATAATTAAAACTTGACATATAAATAGCATTTGCTACCATTTGATACGACGGCTTTACCTAATTATTTTCCAAATATAAAGCCCCTGAATATCTTATATACATAATACACTAATATATACATAGAAGACTGAAGCTATATTGTTTCGCTAAATAGTAGTTTGTTCGTGCCGTTTCTCTTCATTATTTATACTAATGACATTACTATAATATTTTTAAAATCACTAACTTATCAATGAACACTGACGATACAGCCGTCATAACTAGTTCTCACAGTCTTTAACCAATTGCAAATAAATCCTTACAAAAATAAAAATTAAGAGAGCATTTTTACAACACGGAGATAATACTTACTGAACAGCGTAATCCGTAAGATCTAGGTAGCCCAGAGGTCTCAGTTTCGAGCTAAGGCAGCAGACTCGAATTTTTATTTATGAAAATTCGCTACTATAATATAAAAAAAACAGTCCCAACTGTAGAGTGACACATGTTGATTGAAAATGCAAATACACATAATATGTTTTAAATATTTATATAGATGTCACTAATTTACAGACTGAAAAATTGGTACAGATTTATCTTGTTGTAACGCATTGGGCTTACACCTGTCATATAAGACTTAAAAAAACAAAGGAACTGCATTAAATGCAAGATGAAAGTTAAATATTTGGGTAAACTTAAATTCATTAAATCTATCGCGAAACGCATATGCCATTGCGGCTCTAAAACTGATACTTAACTCATTACAATCCAAAGACTTACAAGGGAGAAAAAACTGGTTTTGATATATAGTATATAAAAAAGGGATTTTAAATTTAAATGTGCATATTGAACGATTAATTAATTTTTTTTATTGTTTAATTATCTTTGATACTCTTTTAAAACAATCTTTTGAAATAAAACTTGATATTTTTTTAAGTTTCGCATTGATACGTCGTTTCTTATCTTCCTCTGCAAACTTTGCTGTTTGGTTCTCATATTCTCTTTGTGAATTTGAAGATATATGCTAAATAAAATACCTAAAATATTTTAAAAAAACTTTTCGAAAATAAAATATTTCACATAAATAATTAGAAATACCCTACAATTAAATATCATATAATTGTTCTAAAGCTTTATCTAAAATATTCATTTAATAGTCGTAATCTTTACTATGTTAAAATAAATTTTTGATTGTTTGAAACATTCTTCTGGACTATAAATTAAAATAAAACACTTTAATTTAAATATATAATTAACTTATAAATTATAAAACCATTAAAAGGTAAGTATAGTCCAAATATTAATAAATTACTGCAAAAATACACAAGATGTTCACAGAGATACGTCGCGATACAGACTATTGTAGCAACACCAGCTACATCTTCTGAACAATCATAGGCAAGTTATTTTTTAATAATTCTATATTGAATAAAGTATTTGCTCGAATAATGATAAATTTGTCTTTTTTTTAACCGTTACCTGATGTTTCCAATTAAAAAATATAAAAACAGATCTAAATAATTTTAAGAAACATTAATTTTTATAATAATAATAATAATAATTTTCATTAGTAATCTGGATTTTTATTTATTGTGTTCATCAAACTGTTTTAATATATTTTATACAGCAACAACGTAATAATATATTTATTTATTAAAGTAAAATAATTAAATTTGCTTTTTAACCATCAGTTAAGTCGCAGTTTATCGTCAATTATGAAATGTTAATACAAAATTTAATAAAGAGCAACTAAACAGAATGATTTAATACTTTTTCGCTTTTACGTTACTGAATAATAATACTTCAATCTTTAATCAGTAAGCAAAATAAATATGAATTTAATTGTATAATTAAAATTATATAAAAATATATTTTGATAAAATTATGCAACGTTTTAAAAATAGGCATACTATTGTATTATATGTCTCTACGACACGTTAAGTAATTTATGTAATTTCATATAGCAAATATATATTTTTCCAAGATTTCAAAAGTCCGATTTCATCATTCTACTCATCTCTCATGTTCTCCAGATCAAATATGTTTATTATTAGTGATGAAAGCATAAGTGTTTTTGGAGAGTTTACTACCGATTTGATTATAATCTTTCCGTTAGAATGTTACAGATAAATATTCCACATTTATCTATGATAATATAATTTAAATAATATAAAATTAATACATTAGTTCTGTCGTGTCAATTTTTTCATTGATTAAATTTATTTACGCTTATTGTAAAGTGTGATTTTTGTGAAGGATTAGCAGTACACCCGACGGCCATTTTTGATTAAAGTCGCTTAATGGCCTATCCTTGAGCGGTAAGAAACTGATTTTTTGCTTGTCTTCCTCATCTGCGCCCGAGGAAAGTTTTTGCGGCTTAGTAAAAAAAATGTCGATATCGTGACTGACTGCTTATGAGGTGATCTGTGCTCTGGGACTTTGTCTCCGGGTGTAAAAAATAATTACATTATTTTCGCATTTGGGGTGGTGTTGTCGAGATTGAATTTTAGCCACAGAGTGGCATCATGAATCTTGGTGTATCGCATCGCTTGTGTGCGCTAATCTGATTTAATGTTTTGGGTTAGCTAAAGCGTCAAAGTATGCAGAGTGCGCTTAGGACAGTATTAAATTATGGAGCGAAACTTTGGTTTATTATGAATATATGATTGTTATTTATTATACTAATTTATCATTATATTTATTATTCATAGCAGTTCATGGGACGGCTTGGCAATTCACAATAATATTTTTTATAATTTGTTCTTAATAATTTCGATTATTATTTTTTTTTACTGATTAAAAATATGTTTAATAATTTATTTACTAAATGAGCTGTAAAATACAACATGTTGTTGACAAATTTATTAATATAAAAATACTATAAATTTACATTTACATATGTAGCTAGAATTATTTAGATAATACCTTATTAAACGATGCGCTCAGTTGAATGTATAACTTAGTTAAGATTTAATAGTTACAGCATACCTAAATTTTGCAAATAAAACCTTTATAAAAAAGTATGTCTTAAATCGTGCCTTTTTGTAAGGTAATTTTTAAAAAAACTGTTAATTTCCTTCATAAGCAATTAAAGTATTTAGAGTGAAAGTATTTTCGAAATGTCATTTGCCAAAAGAAAAAAATATAATAAAAGAACTTAATAATTTAAATAATATGCAGAATTAACATTAATGCGCTAATAATAAAACCTTGAGGAATTCCTATCGTGACCAAGTACTTTTACGACTTGAGTAATCCATATTTAACAAATTGGCAACGATAGGAAAAGTTTTATTAAATAAAATGAAGGCATACAAAATTCATCAGGATTTTTTAAATATAATAGATGACATCTACTTCATAAAATTATTTATTTGTAAAAAAGTAACATCCTGTATTTTACGTATAATATATTAGTAACATAAACGTATATCTCAGATAATATTAAAGAATATAAACTAGCGACTACAATATAAATAGATACGTTTCTAATTTTAGACACAAAGGATGTGTCATATTGTATAAAATTAAAGACATGAAATATGAAATATTATATAAAAATAAACTTATCTGTCATGGTTAAAATCGTAATAGAAATATATATTTATTTATTTAGCGTAATGATTTTAATGCTTTTTTGAAATTCTTAAATAATATGCTGAATACAGTTCTGAAAAGACGCAATATGGCAAAATAGAAATAGAATATTATTAAACATGTATAACCGATACAATTGCAACTTTATAAAGGCATCTCGAAAGTGCTGTAGATATAATATATTATATAATAGCACTTGTCAATTAAATAAAATTCGAAAAGGTATTGTTATATGTCTGTCTATTGTCACGTACGGTCTGCAACAAGCGATAATCATATTTTATGGCTGGTACTTTAAGCTATATTGGCCTACTTACCAGCCGGTGTTTCTCGCGTTCATTGCATCAATTTTACTAAGAGCTTTTATAATTGAATTTTTTTATTTCTATATGTTTTCAGGGTGATTAAATAAATAAATCTGATTACTTTATTTATAATATTATGGCTATTCAAATAAAAATTCAATTTATTATTAAAAAAAAACATAAATTTAAAAAAACATTATTTTATAATAATATTTAAAAAAAATTGCAGAAGAAACTTAAATAAAATATATAGATTTAAATTGAAAGTTAAAAACGTATAGATATTTGACAAAGTTAAAGAATAGCTGATATAAACAGATGGTATTTAAAATCAAGAGATGAATCGCCGATCGGTGAAGCACCGACCGGCAGAGTCCCTACATTGTCGCTCCGTCTAAGTGTTTCCAATATAGCTTTATGTTTGCCAACTGTATTGAAAGTGTTCAAGCCAATAATTCTAGAAATGGTTTAAAAAATATTTTATATTTATATTTACTACCAATAACATTTATTCTTATATTATACTAATATCTATAACTATTTAATGCATAATGTACGTCGTTCTTGAAACTCAACTATCTCAGAAATATACTATATATAAGATAAGCAAAATAAAACTTGCAGAAATAAGACTTAGGTAACATCTTGAATAAACACATCCTTACGGCAGTGATATTTTTAACAAGTTTGTAAACCTCTCGAGTAGTTAGTGTATAAAAATATTATGATAAAGTGTATTCAATTTCTTTTTTGCTTTCTATATATTAACTATCAATTGTTATATTAATGAGTAAACTTATTATTATTATAAAAAATTATATAATAAATTTTAGTTTTATTTATAGTAATTTTCTTATTGAACACCCTATAAATCAATAGCCAATTAGTTTCCCGTCAGACCAACTACACACATATATCTGGATCTTCAAAAGTCTCTCTCGCGTGTGAAGCTCGCGCGTTTGACGTGCTTCGAATAAACTTTTGTCCAACACCTGCCAAATTGAAATTTCTAAAATTTTAACTTTCGCATCTCGAATTCCTCGTATAACTCGGGTGCGCCCGCGTGCGGGGGCGACATAAAAAGACGAACCGCAAAAATGTTTAATTTCTTCCTTTCGCTTGGTTCCATTCAAGTTTTCCTGTCGTGTCCTTTGCGAAATACGACCGGACAAGGTCGTAAACATCTTCATTCAGCTTGAGCTGTATCGTTCCATAAGAAAAATTGTGCTTTCGCGCAACTAACTAAACTGTTCAACTTATTCACATATTTTAACTTATTATGACTCGGGGCGAGACGTTTCCTTGCTCTTCTCGTCGACGATATAAACTTTCAAAATAATATATAAATGTATATACACAACAAACGCTCTCAAACTTCATAACATAAAAAATATATTATATATATGTATATACAATATAGTAATGCGACAATAAATAAACACACGCGCCTGACATCAATCATTCGTTTATCTCCTTGAAGAAGACGACTGCTTGCATTTTTCAAAGTTTATCGTCCACAAAACTAAATTTATACATGATATAAAAATGTAACGTGAAATAAATATTTTTATATAAAATCAACGCATAAATCATGAGCGCGCTTTATTTTTGGCAAAATAGAAAAGTTAGCGTTCCATTTCGGCGAACTTCAAACCGAAGAATACATAATACAATACATATACATATAAACATGTGCTCTCTCATTGATTTTACAATAAAGAAGTAAGTCGAGTTGAACACATTGTGTCTAAATATACTTTACTGCTAGAAACACAAGATTTATTTATATAATAAATAAAACATATTTCATGCGCATATATTTATATAATTTGTAAAAAATATATGATGAAATTCACGAATTTATATTCGCGTATCAATTAATACAAAATAATATGGCAATTACATAAATGTATTAGGTAACCCAAAAATTAATGTTGTTATTTACTGAAACCAAAAAAATTACTTTTCAATGTTTATTTTCATCCCTTATGATTAAAATACATTTTTATTTTAAAAATAATCTTCTCCTACTTATTTTTTCTTAAGCTCTAAATCATTGTTTTGCATAGATCATTGTTGAGAAATACTAACTTGAGTTATCCTTCTTTTTATTTTTCATAAATATATAATTTATATATATATTAAGTCAAAGAAACGGGGAAAAATATGCTTGGATTGTTTCGATTCAATTCTGGAGATGTAAAAATAAAAACAGAGGATGTAATAGTGGAACAGATACGACAATGAGCAACCTATCACAAATCAGAACTGTAATTCTAGAAAATATTTTTTTTACAATAAAAGGAATACTTACAAATCTCAACATTCTGCGCCGAAATATAAAAAAAAATAGCAAGTAAGGAGCCACAATTAATCTTGATTTTAGGGAAAGAACAATTATACCTGTTAAATATTTAAATTATGAGTTTAGTCCTTCACTTTATTACAGCTGGTTCGGGGTCAGAACAAGTTGATCTAATTACAATTTTATTTTTTGCTCGAGAAAGTCACGTAATGTGGAGTCACAGTAGGAAAGAATTATTTGTGGATTGCACATTTTTACTGTATCCTTTATTTTCCATTTTTGGCGATTTTGCTAGAAAGGATCAAGATTTTTATCAAATAAGACTCTTTAAACATACCTACACAAAATTATTTTATATGATAAATGAAATGTTGCCCTTACTTGATCCCGAAAACATTAATATTGATTTTTCATAAACTGAAAAATCATTTATCAATGAATTAGAACCAATTTTAGTCTGTTTTTCATAAAATATTAAACAAAAGCGATAGGACCAAAAATTTTGCAGAAGCATGTCTTCGAAAATGGCAATTAAGCTTTAGTAGCAGTTCAAGATATTGAAATTTATGATTTTTTATCAATTGTCTCAGAAAAATTCTAAAAAGTTATGATTTTGAAAATGAGAGAACTATAGCAGGTTTTGAATATCTGCGCAAACGTAGATGTTAAGAAGAAGCTGACCAAAGATTTTATATAAATGTTTCTTAAACATATTATGTAATTATAATGTAGGTTAATAATTTTAAAATAAAATTAATTTTAATTTAATATATTTTTTCGTTTTAATGTATATTTTACTAATATTTACAAGGTTTTTTTTTCGATTCTGTCGCCCACATGACCCTCGTCCAGTTTACCGTCGCACACCCGGCCTTAAGATATGTTTTACTACTTAACTTTTGGAAAACCACTGTTTTATACACGATTGTTGTCGTAAAACACCCATTTCTCATCTCCAGTTATCAAATGATCGAGAAAAGGTGACTCAGATTCAAAATCCAAATGCAGATAGGCGCCGATCTTCTCAATTCGGATCGTAATAATTTATTTAGTTTATTTTAACAGTCTTTATAACAAAGTTTTTATTAAAAATAAACACACATCAAACTTGGCGTAAAAAAACTAGGAACCATATAGCTTGTACAGTCAAGAGAAGATTATAATGCTAGCAATCAATTTTTATATAATGTGAGCCCACATATAAAAAAATAATAGCGTTACGCGAAATATAATCATCAGTAACATATAGCAACTTAATTTTCAATGTTTGCATAATTTAAATAGAATATTAATTCAATGTATGTATTTTAAAGTATTACGAAACAAACAACAAATTGTGTACAATTCTCGTCTTGTCAGATCATCGGAAAATACTTTTATAATAAATATATTCTTTTGTAAATGCAGCTTTATTATTTATTTTGAAATACAATTAATAACTTAAAATCTACCTGAATTAGAGTTCAATTGAAAGTTTTAATCATACTAAATACCGTGCAGGCTTTTACTTCTGCCTTAATAATTAGGTTATTTAAATAAAACTTTTACAAATTTAAACAATTAAATAATACTTTAAATGTTATATTCACACATTATGTCATATTAGTTTGCTCAGCTCATAAAAAACAACAAAAATAAATTATTTTAATTTCAAGGGACGTGTTTTCATAATATGATACATATTTATCACTACGAAATATGTAAAAGCATGTTTTATAATACAAATATAATTTTATCGGAAAAGCTAGTAATGAAATTTGTGGTTAAAAATAATTATCGCAACGCAGAAAGCTTTATTTTACATAATTTAATATTTCAACCGTTAAAAATTTGTTTTAACGATTGACCCATTTTCATAAGCCTAGTAACATGACACAATTAACTGTCAATCTTTCAACGTGACTTGAATGTAGAATACTTTAAATTGAGTAATAAAATTTTATAATGAACATTTTTGGTTTAATTTTAATCGTGTTTTTAATGAATTTTATTTATTAAATTTCAACTACACTTTTAAACTACAACACAAAATATTAGTTGGATTACAATCCGAAATACTTTATGAAAGCTTTGTTATTAAAAACAATTTTGTAAACTCGTGAAATATAGCCAAGGAGAATATCAATATATCTTGCTCTGCGGCATGGGATTTACGCTATCCTTGATGTGTAAAATAATAATGAGCGCGTTTCTTCATTTTCCTCAACGCGCAAGGGAAAAAAGCAAAGAAGAGATAAAAATAAACCAAATAAAATTTCACGATTTTACATCTGGAATTTTTGTGGTGCAAATTTTTATCTTAATCAACACCGGATTAAAAATATATATTTGATTCATGTATACCTATATTTATATAAAAAATAAAAGATAAGTTATATGCGTATTAAAAACATAAAGTCGCCTATTGTTATATATTCATAACATTCATAAACATTTAGATTTGTAAAAACAACATAATATTAGTCGTGAGTAACATGATAAACTTTAAATCAGGATTGCTTATTTTTGTTTGTAAGGCCTAGTTTGTTGATATTTGATTTTTGTGGAGCAATTGAGATATTTATGTACGGTTTGCATTATATATTCTATATTTGAAGCTCCGCAAGTGCATCCAGGCGTCTTCGAGGCATGTTCCGGACGTAGAGCTGGACCAGGGGATGCGAAGAGAGAAGCTGCGGCTTTTACTATATTTAATAGTACAAAATTAAATTACCTTTCTTCGTTCAAAATTTGTACGAACTAAGTGAATCTAAATTAACTGCCATAAATTCCAAAGTGGATGTTCAAGTGTCAGAAAAAGTCATTGTGAAGTGGTCATTGATTATCTGCGCTCCCTTTTTTATACCTAGATTTTGTTTTCTGTAGAACGGCCTACTTTTGATGGTGTGGCCAGATTCAAAAAAACGCAATCTGGTGATTCCGGAATATATTTCCTATCAAAAACTTGAAGAAGTAATTTCTCAAGTACACTCGTCAATGTGACTCAAGGGAATCATATTATAAAATATTTTGTAAATAAATATGAGTAATTTAAACTAATAAAATCATATTCACTCGTGTATATAAATCTAAAAAATCTTATTGAACCTTTTTTTATTAAAATTAAGTTGATTGTGCTATTTGCAAACAGACTAAAGAAACATGAGTAATGCTACAGCGCACTAGGTTTTATTGAGTTAGTGTGTTCAAATAAGTGAGTTTCTGAATTCTTGAAATAGTTTTTATACGTTCCCTACGAGCAGTTGAACGAATAGAAAAAATTTAATATTTTAAGGCTTTTCACTGTCTTAACTTACTAATATATTGTGCTGGAATAACTGTAATAATAAATAATTTGTTTAAATTTAAACCAGTACATAAAAGATCTGGGTTTGAATCCCCTATGAACCTTAGTGTTTTTTTCTATTCAACTTCTATCCTATAAGATAGGAATTAGTGATTATTATAATACCGATCCCCAAAAGCTTTAATGAAGATCGCCGTATACAACATTATAATTTACACATGCAACCAGTAATTTATCAAGGATCCTAACGTTATTTAATTGCTGTTGTAATAATTAAAATTATTCAAAAGGCTCAAATTGTGTTTAATTAAGGCTCACCAGAAAGTACCATTGCGTCTAAACAAACTTATTATCTTCAGCAGGGCTTCAGCTTAAATATAAACTTTGAAGAGGCCTAAAAACTCCCCCAGTACATTAATAATTTGGCTCTATTTAAAAATTATGAAACTCTTGATCTCAATATATCTCGATCCACATTGCATCTACAACGATACATAATCACTTTTTTGTACAGTGATTCTTTCTCGTTCTTAATTATCATATAAAAGTTTTTATAATACATTTTTAATGTAATCAAGTCAAAATGTAAATTACTAAGTATTAAAAACGTTTCTAAATATAGAAAATGTTGTTATAAATTAATTATATATTTATCCGCAGAATGAGTAAAATCACAATATTTAATGTCTAGAACAAATAAAGCACCAAAACATCCAAAATAATAATATATTGATTACGCGTTTTTAACACTTTTGTCTCAAATTGCTTGAAAATATCAGTAACTAACTTTAAAAATATGTAAGCGTTAAAGTTCAAATTTGTTTTATATAATATATAGTTCAAATGTGATTTTTTTACGTTGAAGTTAAGCCTCGATACTAAAATAAAATATTAAAACTGCTACTGTGCTTGATATTCTCAAATCATATCCGAATATCAACGTTGCTCCCTGAATATTCTAACTCTTATCGTTTCTACCGCTCCGTCTGAGAAAAGTTTAAGTAAGTTAAAATTAATTAAGAATTATTTAAGGTTTACTCTTGGATAAGAAAGATTTTCAATCTTTTTCATAATTTTCATTGAATTTAATATATTTTAAGATATTAATTATGATTATCTAATCAATGAATTTGGTGAAATGAAAGCTATTTAAGTACAATGAAAATTATTATTTTATTTTAAACATATTCTTGTATGTTTCTTATAATTGCAAAAATTGTTTTTTTTTGTATTCGTTACTAATTATTTTTTAAGCAAGGCATAAATAAATATTTGGGTAATAAATTTAGCTACGCTTGAAACCACCAATCAAATATTTATCACATTACTTGCGGCTTACTTCGTGCGTTAAACATAGATAAGTGTGATTATGATATATGTACATATATAATATAAATTACATATGTATTTTTGTTTACCCTGTATTCCGAGTTTTATCATTTAGAGAGCAGAGGATTTCCGCGGCTGTTGGGTGAAAAAAGTTATCCCGTCAAGTGTGGCATAAGTCATATGAAATATTCAAAAGTTTACGAGTTAATTTAAGAGTTGTCTCTGGTCGCAGTGAAAGAAAGCGGATGTGACAGGACATTAGCGCTTCCGGTGCCGCCGCCACTTCCGGAGGCTCTCGCGGCTACGAAACCCGAGCATAAAAACAAAACTATAACTCACGAACATTTCATGTGATGTGAATGCCTTTGGACGACTGCTCCCAGGGTCGAGAGAGAGAGAGAGAAAGACACTAATCCTGAAAAGTTATGATTTCACCCAAAAATATGTCAGGAAGGGCGCAAAATTTCAAGTGAGGATATAAATTAATTTAGACCATCCGTATGTGATTTCTGATATTTTTACTAATATATATATTTTACTATTGAATATAAAACATAAGTGCCAATTGAAATTAAAAAAAAAAAGTAAATATGTTGTTGCAAACTAACATTTGACACTTTAAACACGTGTGATTATTGACAGCTGTCTGATTTACAATGCTGTTAACATAGAAAACTCGAATTTGATCACCCTTCGGTGCTCTCAAAAATTTCAAGTCTTTTTGTATTTTACTTTAAGCACAATAATAAATTAAATTCCCAAATTATACAAAAAAAAGTTGGTTTAAACTTATCACAAAGTTAGATAGACCAAAATGAATTTAAGATCCAATCTTCATGAGTTCAGTCATTCCAACATACTCTTTTGTTTTTTTTTATTAAAGCTATTGTTTATGTTGAGCTCTGATTTGTTGCTTGTATACCATAAAGAATATGCGTAAAGATAAAATTAAATAAAAGAGTAAAAAAAATCTTTAGAAACTCTATTTCTTAACTGCTATCATAGACCCTAATGCATTTGAGCTAGTGAATATTTTTAATAGTGCTAACTTGCAGTAATTGAAAGCACAATGTTACTAAGATTAAACCTTAAACTCTTGTACATCATTTGAACAGAAAAAGCAGTGTCACCAACTTAATATTTTTTAAAAAGTATAAAAACATAAAACACGCCACTGAAATGCGTTGATTTCTTAGGACTAAAAAAACATAATACATCAATATTTTATTCGATTATTTGCTTATATACGTATGTAGAATTAGGTTTAATTTTAATTATCAGTCGATTTAATTAAAATACTATCATATATAAAATGCTAATAAAAGTATTCGTATGCCAAAATTGAGATAGTGCATTGATTGAAATGCAGCATTTGAAACAGATTAAAAAGTGCAAAAAATAATAGAGCAAACGTAAAAGCTTATCGGCTTAAAGCCTAACTGAAAATATGCACCACGCACGTGTTAAATCGAGATTAACTGAATGTTATTTTAATGACTGTGTGTCAATGTGTATTAAAACATGATTGACGTTTGATGCAAAATAACATTTTTATTTTATTTTTAGTCCAAAACAACTCTATCCTTTAATATATATTTTACCATTGATTTTTACAAACGCTCACTTTTATCATATTTTTGTATACATAATTGCATTGACCTGTGTGAAGGTGTTTCTAAGTTATTTTTGTTTATAATTGATTATTATGTAACAATTTTAAGTTAGTATAATGATTGTTATAATATACATAGAGCCCTCATAGGCTTTGCTCTGAAAGATTGTCTTCGAAGATCGGGTTGAACTTAGGTTAAAAGTGACTGGACCAGAGTTGCCGTAAATGGGGAAAGGACTATTCTTGCTCTCTTTTAGTTCAAATATATTCAAATTATTTGATGAAGTGTTGATGGAAGTCAATTCCGAATGGAAGTTAAGTGCTCATATACGCTTGGTCTGCCTGAAGGAATATTTATTGCTTTGTTTTTATTTTAATAAATTTTAGTTTATCGCTTTTAATATGTCAAATACGAAATATCATTTTTTAAACCAATTGCGACCTTTTAAATCGAACTTAAGTTCTGTGAGGTTCTTTAATACATACATTTAGAGCCATTTTATATTTCTTTCTTTGCATTGTATTACTGCTCAAAGGATTTTTTTATAAGTTTAGAAGCTTATTAGTTTAGCATAGTGCGTATTACTTCTCTTATAGCCGGCAGAATTAGTTCTTCGCCAATCATATGTGATTTTTTCAGTATATTCCACTACAAAATTTTACCACTAGGGAATACAATTAACCATTTGAGAGGTATCGCCGTACATGTACGGTGGTCGATCTTTCACTCTTTTGAGGCACTTCTCGACGGCTGCTTGGTCCACAAGCACCACACTCGTGTGCCCTGTTTCTTGTGTATTGTATGAATTGCTACACAATGTTTTATTATTTAAAGAATTTTATGCAAAATATTAAATTCTATAATAAAATTACAAAAAAAAAATTAATTGGAAAAATAATTGTTGAGAAGAAACACTAATTGTTTTATTACTATCATCATTTAAAGATATTTAATATGATAAAAAACAATGTAAAATATATATAGTACAAAGCCTTACAAATATTACTAGAAAAATATTGATCTTACGAGTTTAAATTCAGACTCTCGTTAAACAAAATGCCAAGATCGTTTGTACAATTTTCCCTTTTAAGAGAAATTGCTCCGAAATTGTACGATATATTCGTATACCTTACAAGTGGCTATATTTAAACGTATTCTACGGGGCCGAATTCAGGCGAATTTAAATAAGAATGTTGAGCCGAAACAAAATTGAAAGGGTACGTGGCGGCAGTACATGAACCGTCCATCTCGTTAGACAGGTAACAGCCAAGTTCTACATCAGCCCCTTTCAATTTGGCACAATTGCGGCCCCCATTCTCTCTCCAACACATATCCGCCGATTGTTCGAACGGTGGCAGGATAAATATTCCCAGTACGTAATGGTCCGCCGACATTCCCCTAGATTCCCTGAATGTATAAAAAGAATTGCTCGTATGCGGGTGTCTCCTCTAATTTCAAAGTAAACGTCTTGCGGCAGATTCGAACGGTTTCCACGAAGAGAACTTTTCTCTTCCACTTGTGCTCGAGTGTCGCTTGCTACGTACAGCAGAATCTTTCAAATAAAAATAGCAAGACATAAATATTGATAAATGTATTTACAACTACAGTGCTACTCATACTTACTGTGGTTCATTATTTATATCTGACTGAAACATTTGTTTTTACTATTTTCAATCACACTATAATATTATTATCTTTTCCGTCCAAATAGAAACAAATGTCCGGAGCATGATAAAATATAGTATAAATGTATCCTATAGCTTCAATCTGGCCATAATAACACTTTTCAGCGTCTGATTTTTTAAATGAAAACACGAGTTTAAGTTTTGTTATGCCCTATGGATGAATCGATTGAATTTTTCTATATGTTGCAAAACATATTTTGTATCAACACTAGTAGTAATTAGAAGGTAAATTATACTTTAAGGGGCGTAGCCCTAGGGGGGGTTGACCTCGCGGCCAATGAGAATCTTCGGTGAATCCTATTAGATTGTTTATTAAGTTATAATTACAATTTTGACTATGGACGATTACGGCGTGATGTTTCTCGCGATGAAGGTGTACGTGGCGCAGGTGGTGATGGCTGTAGATGATGCTCAGGGTTCTTAGACTGCGTGCGGCGAGTGTCAGCTGTGATCTTTAGGTCTGTCGGTAAGGGCGCGTGGCTGGTTCCTCCGGATGGCTGCTGGTAGATCTTGGCTCTCAGTTCGTCTGCGTCGCTGGCTCTGCTGTCTAGTGACGTCTCTTGTTTCGTGTCTCAGCCGTCTCGTATCTCGGACCGTCTGTCCTCTCCTCGTCGGAGTCCAGGTTTATATCCTTTAGCTGGCCAATTGCGATTGTGCATCGATCTCTTAGCCAATCGCTGCAGATAATAAAATAACCTGATTGTTTCTCTTTATTTTAAAAATTAAAAACAATACAATTTAATAGTTTATATCGTAATATTTTTACAATATTAAAAATAATAGAATAGATTGAAATTGGACGTATTTATTCAGTGTTTATATATTTTTGGAAACTGGAACTGAATTCTACGAGACGCAGACTAAGATTAGAACACAATATTCAGCTATACTATGGCACAGATTGTCATTTGATAAATATCAATTACTTAGTATCTTATAAAAATATACGTGCGACTGCAAGGCACAATTATTTTAAAAAAATGTGTGTAATACTTTCATACTCACAATTATAACTAAATAATATTTGAACTCGCATATATGTTGATACACGTAGGATGTTATATTTGAGTTCAACGTACAAGTTACACGTAAAGTTTCCGAAACAGTTTTCATATTAAAAGTTAAAATATTTTCACTTCCACTCGTCTGAGTTGGCCGCGAGGATTTTTCCAGCTCTGCATTCTTCAACTTTGCCACCCAACCAAGATTTTTTTATTTATTTTTCTCTGTGAAAAACTGCCAACAGGAAAATGAAAAGTGCGATTTACAAACACAGGCCGAAGAGGAATAAGAAGAAGAAGAAGAAGAAAAAATGAATTGAAACTGATCCAGCGAATTACTCGCGCCGTATAACTTCCGAGCACGCTTAAAAAACGTTAGCGCTGAGAAAATTCTTTACAAATTCGACAAAAACTTATTTTCACGCACCGAGGAACATTTCATACGCTTTTATCGTATTACACGCATATATATAATGTATAACATACACTCATGCTTAAGTAAGATAGGAATTAGGAATGAAATGATAAAAAAAATACTATATATTTATGGCTACTGGGACTTTCGATACTGAAACATATTTTAATAATTCAATACTCCTGTTACAATTAAAATAAGGTAAAAGTATTATATTAACATTTATAATAATAATAATAATAATATATTTAAACTTAACAAAATAAGATATACTACATACGTATGTAAAAATATATTTATCTATTGTATATTATCATTGAATCTTTCTTCGTATATTTTTTTACTTATATTATACATAAGTTGAATTACAATCCTTCGTTTTTTAAATATTTTATATATGCATCACATATGACATAAAATTTAATTAAAATTTTCAGAGTTACTTCAATTAAGGGCCACAATGGCCTTTTAGAGCGAAGTTCCAAAATTTGTTTATTAAAGTTAAACTTGGAGTCCAGGTGCAACATTTTAATGATTCGTGTGGTAACCTAACCATAATCTAAGCTTAAGTCTATATTAGTTTTTTTCATATAAAATAAATGAATTTTACTTGGTCTAAAGCAGACGGTGATTGTAACATTATGCATTTCTTATTTGCATGTTTTTTATTTTTGCGTTCCAGTGCAATAGATTCTTTACCAAAAATTTATGTATTTTTTTTTTAAAAGTTAAAAATTAAAACACATACGGCGTAGACCACGAGAGATATCATTTTTTTATTTAATGAAGGTAATATTTGTCAGAGAACTGAATGACGTTACTTTTAGAAAGTTTCTTCTTACAATATTAATCATAAAATGAGCCCAGAGAAAACATTCGTTTGCTATTGACAATAATACACCGGGAAACATTGCTTAAAATAAACAAAAAAATATGCAGTCACTTGCAGTAAATTTATACTGTTTTACAACGTCTAAATGCTATAAAAAATGTAAAAAAAATAGGCAGATGGGAGGTCTGTTCTTCATTAGTTCTCAGAAACAATATAAAACCATTTTTAAATATAATCATTACTTGTGATGAGAAATAGATTCCCTACGATAGTAAAAAATAATCAGGAAAATGTTAAGGTTTTAAATAAACTATGAAACGTGTTCTAGTGTTATAGTAATATAAGTTTGCACTCGAAAAAAATATAGTGACTGTATTCTAAGTAGTTTCTTTACGAGATTTTTTCAGAAAAAGGATAAATCGATAATTTTTCAATAATTTATCGAGCTTTCTTTGTTATTTTTAAATGTTTTAAGACCGCTGCTTTTTTTATAACACTGCATATAAAAGGTGGGTCCGTGCCAGATGTTTAAAAACATACTACTCTTATAAGTATTATCTTTGCTTTTTTAATATAAGATAAGACGAATCGCGTGGGATTCGACAGATTGCAATAATGTATGAGAGCTTTTCAGAATTACGCCATAAAATTTGCATATCAGCGAAATTTTTTTTTTAATTTTTTCAATAATTCAAAGCGTCTTTTTATATAGATCTTTTTCATAATAAATATATAAAAGTAGCAACAGCTATTATTGACAACTTTTTCTCACGATTCGGATATAAATACAAGAGCCCGAAATTCTTACGTCACTTGTCGCTCTATAATCAATCGAAGTAGATCGTTTCGTTCTGGTCCTTATTATTAGTATTTTATTTTCGTTCTGGTCCTTATTATTAGTATTTCATTTTCGTTCTGGTCCTTATTATATGCGTCCATTATTTCATCATTCTATTCAAGTTAATTCTCTGTTCATTAATAATAAAAATATATTTTTAAATCAAATGATTCTATAAAATCAGAATCATATTGTAGAAAAATTAAAACCATAAACAAACTTGAAGCGATATTGCTCCATGATGATGCGAGACCTCATGCGTCACTAATTATAATTGCAAAATTAAACGAACTAGGACTAAAAAAATTGCCTCATCCCACAAATTTACTTGATTCTTTCTTGAGATATTTTTGAACATTTACTTATTTTTCGTAGCACGAAATATAAAAGCCATTGACGATTTCACAATCTCTCAAAATAAAGATTTTTTACAAATTTCCAATATTTTATAGATCCTCATTTTCAATTCCTGCATATATGTTTTTAAGTGTTTCATGTTGTTCTTTGGCAATAACATATTCCAAGTAAATGAAACCTAGAAGAACACTAACTCGACATCATCGTATTAAAATTTATATACTGAAAAGATCTTATCTTGTTACAAAACCTTTGGGAATCAAATTTAACTACATAACATTACGACAGCGCTGGGTACATCTGCAAAAGACAACGGCGCGTGTACCTCTACATACGCACACATACCGTTTCTGAAATAAGACTAGCTTGTATGTAAGCATTTAAAACATCCCATTGTCGCACAACATATACGAGTAGTTACCCACAGACGCATTAATTAAAATATGAATACAGAATATCCGTGACGCGTCGTTTTTGTCATTTCTTTTTTGTGTGTTGTCCAGAGCAAAATGGAGGCCGCTGGTCGGTCAGCTGTACAGCTGACAAACAAACAATGATTCCCTCATCAGCGCGTTGTTTGTTCAAGCCGACCGACTTGTAAATGTGTAACGAGCGGCCGCCTGCAAACGTACGATTGATTATTCATTCGGCTGCAACCTGTTATGTCCGCTTTCAGTCCGACGGACGGACGAATTCGTCTGTCTAATTCGACAAACATAGAATCGGATCCATTTTTCAAACGCGGTTTGCACAAGCCCGACAATCGCTTTTGGAATGAAAATTACATTAGCAACACCGTTAACAACTCTCTACAAAAATCATTGCCAGGGTCGTTTCTAAGGAATACTCGTAGATTACCCCATTTTTATTTAATAAAATAAAGCTGTATCATTATGCCACTGTTTCAATTTTCACTTTCGGGTGTTGAGGCCGAAAGGTTGTACTTTGCAGCCAAATATACGCCAAAAAACCTTGTAATAATATATTTCTCAAATACATATAATTTACTACATATATAAAGAAATTAAGGTGTCGCTATCAAATGGTGGAGGTAAAACGGCAGGTCATGGAAATCAGAGTCATCGATGGCGTGTCAAGTTGTATTATTGTAGGTTGTGATTTCGGTAGAGCAGCTGAGGGGTATCCGGAAACTTCACCGACCGGTAAATTCGTCGAATGAAAAATTCACCGACCCTACAATTCGTTTAATGGAAAGTTCACCGATTACACAATTGATCGCCGATGATTTATTTATTAAAAATCATTACTGGTCACTTAACGTATTTAATTTCTTAGTTATCCGTCAAATATATATGTATAGATGTCCAATTTCAATAATGGTCCAATTAATTTAAGATCACATATTATATAGACCTTATAAATATATTTTTAAGTTATTGTTTATTTTATCAATGTCGTATTTAAATTATTTAGGTATATTTTGCGCTATTTATATATAATAAAAAATGTAATTATTATAACGTAATCAGTATTTGTTTCCTAAAGTTGTGTGATGTAACTTTATTTACGAAACTAACACCTTTCTGTAATATGAGCATTTTGCATGCAAAAGATAATAATGAATAAACATCATCAAAACTGTATTCAATTATATTTTTTCTGAATTTCAAGAAAACGTTCGTATCGTGTAACGAATCCGATATTTCGTTAATTTGAACTTTGTTCGTCGTTAATTTGAACTTGGGCTATCGAATCGCGTTTAAGGTTTCGAATTTCGCGATTTCGTAAATGGACCTTTCGCGAGAGAATCGAGAGAGCAAAATAAAATAAACAACTCGAGGGAAATATTTTATTATAATATAAAAAAAAACGAAATAACGAATAATGAGAACAGTTAGTTTAAAAGGGGTAATGAAGCGTCGTGGTTGCGTTAGTAGCCATGTTTTCAATTAAATGAGATTGTGGGAATGCTATGGTGAATTTAGGATAAAATTTCAAAGTGTTTTCGCAAAAAAAATTGCTTGTCGCGGTGGCTCATATTTTTTTACATTTTGCATTTCGTTTGCAATTTATAAAACGCGAAAAGGCTTTAGCGGAACGTCTAAACTTTTAAACGTGGAGAGGAGAGGTTTTAACCCTGCATTACGATTAACGGCAAATATAAAAGTTTGGAATATCATTTTTATATATTTTTACATAAACTGTAATAGCTACATTACTGATTGTTTGAAACTGTGATTTTCTTAAGAATATATTACTAGCTGCCTCTCATATATGTGATAATGTAATCATTAGTAGTCATGCGTAGAAAGAAATATTTTCATATTAAGTGATACCCAGAATTCGACCAAACAAACAATAACTGTATAATCTGGATCATAAAAAATGATATTTAATAAATTTTGCTAAAAATTTGAAGTAGACATGAGTGTGAGAGTAAAAGTGAAGGAATAAAAATAACATTTATTATCTAAATTTAGCGTAGAAAAAAAGTTTGAAAATTGAATATTGACTTTTTTAAGAACAATTTCTTTAAACTCTACTATGTTTAAATGTATAAAATAATTTTTGTGTTAATTTTCTCTAAAATATGATATTTTATTTTTATAAATAATATTTTTTAATCTCAAAGTATTTGCTTAAATGTGAACGCAAATCGTTGTATATTATATTATGTCTCTTATATATAAATTATTTATGACATATTTCTAATAAACGACCTTTCTGGGAACCCATTATATATTATATAGAAGAACGATGTTTAAACTCGTTTCGTAATTATGTTGTAATTAAAAATAAGAGGAAAATTGCTTTAATATTAAATAAAGAGTGTCGTTTCCACTTGAAGCGCAATTTATTTAATTAGGTCAAAATTCGTCTTGAATTTTAATATTTTAAACGAATTGTGATATTTTCACTCGTTTATTATATATATTTTATTTATTCTTTATTTAAGATTTCGTTGAAAATATATTTTAAACCAGAAAGATTTTAAATACAATCTCTCTGAAATGTCGCATGGTCTTATGCGACATATTTCTCTCAATATTTCACTTTGAGCTTAGCTGCTGTGTTATATGTAGACATCTATCTCATATAAAAAATCATTCGTAATACTCAAGTTTATTTTAATGTAAAGTAAAATATAAAAATAATCTGTCGCATCTCGGTTTTTTAGGTGTCACATTTATTAATTCGTGCCTGATACATATGACTTTAAAGTTTTCATATTAGTTTTTTAATATCCGCTACGATCCGGAACTTTAGACACACACTGAAGATTTCGATTGAATAAATCCAAGATATTGGCAAATTTTAAAACGCAAATGTTTAGATATATGATTTTTAAAGCTCGTAAAATTAAGAGGTTGAATTACCTTAGATGGTATATCACAATAAATCACTTGAAACTATTTTTTTAATCTTCCTAAAACAGAAAGAATTAATATTTCACAGAGATAAAAATAGTAAAGTTTAAAAACAAGAACATACATATAACATTGTTTTAAAATATCCACAAAAGCCGAATAATAACTATAAATAAATATGTAAAATAAATTGACAAAATTTAATTAAAGAAAAGTTTTAAAATAAATTATAAAACATTCAAATACAAAAAAAAATAGTTAAATAAATCAAAGCAATAATAAAAAGAAGCACTATTTTTATAATTTACTATAAATGCAATACAAAATAATAGTAAATTAACAACAACATAAATAATTATATAAAATAAGTATAATTTACTTACACTACTCAAAGGGTGACAGGTATAAATTGAAGTAGAAATGAGAATTCATATCTGAAATAAATTCCAAATAGAAATTAATTCTTCAGCTATCATCCCCGTAAATTTTTGTGTGTTTCGCAACCATGACATCTTCTTTCTGTCTGTCCAATTTAGCCATCAATATTTCCCATTATTGTGGTATGAATAAGCTCATATTTCGGACATTGAATCATTTGTCTGAGGTACACGCGAGGATATCTCAATCGCATCCTATCCACGGAGAGCTTGCTTATAAACATAATTTTTGTTTTACCGATGTTTATTCGTAGGCCTTTTTTAAATAGTTTTACTTACAGGGATCATTTAAGGTCATAAACGGTTTCAGAATATAGTGCCCTGTCATTAACATAACATATTGCTAATTATATTTCCGCCGATTGATCCTGGAATGCTTCCTTGAAAGTAAATTATATGCGCTTATCATTTACTATTTATTTTATTAATACATTATTTTATGTTGGTAAAAGAACCGGACCATACTGTATTAATACTGCATTTTAAGAATACTAATCCTCGAGAAGAAGCACTATTTACAACGGAGTAAACATTTAAAAGTAAATAGCGATACACCAGACTTAAATCAAAAGCTATCACTAAGTCACTTTATTTTTATTATTCAGTACGACTTTTCACCGTGATATTAGAAAAAATCTATTAAATTATAATTTGGGACAATCATAAATTCCGATTTCCCAGACACGATAGGGTTAATATGGAACTTAAACCTAGATCATTTTGGTTTTAGTCATCGACTTAAGCAACTGATCTATCGTGCTGGGAAAATATTTGTGAAAACATTACTAACGAATTTTGTAATTTAGACAAGGATCCTGAATGGCGTATATATTGTAATTATTCTCATAATACCAGCGTTTCAGTGTTTTGCAATTACCTTGCTTCCATACAAACAATAAATTTGTCTTGTGAAATAAATGAACGACTAGTAAATTTAATGACTAAATATTACAAGTTAAGCATCTAAAACATATGCATATATGGGCTAGTAGATAAAAATAATTAAACATAAAATATCGTATATGGTCAAACGTTGAAGACATTATTATTACTAAAAATAAAACGTAAGGGGAGTCTAGTACAAAAGCTAGTGTTTTCATAATAAAGTACCCTACAGTTTTTTTGCCATGAATCTAGTTACATAAACATTATTTTAGGCAGTTGACGGAATATTAAAATAGGCGGGGAAAATTTATGACAAGAGTTCCGGCGTCTAGTAATAATATTTGACGGATGAGCGATAGCAACCTTTACGCAGGGCCGTTTTTGTGCCGTTTTTCGCCCAATTCCGCCTAAAATCCCGGACCAAAGCGCTGGAGCGATTTCAGTACAACACGTTACATTATATATGTACGTAAGAACTGCTCGAAAAATTTGCGAACTTTTTATTTATAATTTTTACATTATATTAAGTCCATATAAGTCTTAATATGGCTTTACTTTGTAAGACCATCAAGATCCAACAATTTTTCCTAACGCGTCACGATGATAAAAAAATATATAATATATAAGAAAAAATATATTTATCATATTAAAATTAAATTATATGTGTAAACTGGTCCAGCTCCTCGTAGCTGACAATAAATATATGAATACGCAAACCCAACGTATTAAAGATATCGATAGTATAGGGATTGCAATATCGATAGTACCGAATATTTTTTCCATTTCCATTTTTTTTGTCAAATTCGAAAGTGCATTTTATTTGTTTAAAACCATATCTCTATGGCGCAGAACTAAAAACGACAATGTCTATATTGCTTGAAAGCAAAAACAGAGAATAAAATAATGTTTATTGTAGGGAATTATCATAAGTAGTGTTATCGGCGTTGGATATTAATGAATAATAATATTTTTTAGCTTTTACGTATTTTTAATTTAATAATTGTAGCGACCACTCTTTGTCTCAAAACTTGCGTTAATTTACTGTAACCAAATTGATCATCCGTAAACAAGGAAACAAGATTGGAAATACACAGCTCTCGTTACGACCAGAAAAATCACATAAATAACGCGAGTTTTGTTCTTATTGTAAATATTATCTGTCATTGAGAGAATATTTCTTTGTTGTGAAACGGTCACGGATATAATAAATCACCGGATTCACAAGATTCCCGTTGCAATGTAATACGACCTTGGGCAATGTCCATCAAGCGAATGTCGCTTTCTAAAGGCGTATACCTATTTCACCGTTTCAAAAAGCGACTGCAGCGATTGGCTAAATGATCGCTGCATAATTGTGATCGATCAGTAAGCTTTGCAACCCTGTATACTTGATCCTGTTTTCCGATGTGGAGAAGGTAGTTACAAACAGCCACTTGAAGACTCAAGCAAACAAGTCATGGGCGCTCACATCCGAGAGTAACTCCTCCATACGAGCACCACCGTAGCAGAGAGGGATCAACTTCCACATAAAGTTAGCAATAATGCATTCAGTTCGCCTTATTAAACAACATTTAAAGAAACTAAATACATTATGACAATTGGGTATAGTTGTAATGTAAAAAAAACAATTCATAATTCAACAAAAAAATATACAAATCACTAATATTTACAATAAATAATCACCCATGCTGGATCATAGTAAACATTTATGTAATTAGAATATTTGATATATCGAAACAAAAACAATAGTTTGGGTTTTGCTAATCACTAAATACGGTAAAAGATTCAAGCGATACCATTTTTTCGTTTTTTTACCAATTAAATAATAATATTAATACCGTATAATACCGGTAATACTGGAATTGGCCATTTGTCTCTCGGTAATAACAGTATTAAAAATTTCGGTATTATTGCAATCCCTAATCGTGATTTACGAATATATTTCAGAACTCAAAATGTAGAACAAAATAATAATGATATAATTATTTTAATGATTTGTGGTAATAAATATCGTTTTAAATATTTTTTAAATTTCAGGAAGTTTTTAAGCAACCAATGTACATAGCATAAAAAATAGAAACGTAAGGGTTGATGAGCAGATTATCAAGTGTTTTCCCATGTTTCTACCCGCTCGTCATCTCGCGGCGTTTTGAATAATGATCGCAATAATAGTGAAAAGCTTGAAAAATGTATCGCGTGTCTGGATTTAGTTCAGCAGATGGGAAGGGAGGTGCGTTGCCCCGGGCGCAAAAATTCCCACTTTTCACGCGGGCCCCGTTCGGATTTTCGTTGGGATTTTCGCCGCCGTGGAATAACATAAACAAGGAAAAGCCGAATGTGACGGGATACCCGGGGCAAGGTATAATTTGCGAAAATATTTTTGAATAAACAACGATCGATAATACCTTCGTAGTGTAGACGAAAAAATATGTTTTGCGAGGGTTCAGAATTGTATTGGATCAGTCGGTGGTAGATGAAAATTTGCGTGTTTGAAGGTGAAAGGGTTGTGTTTTGTTACAGGGTTAAAATCAATCACAATGAACATGGGGCTCAAATATAATAGAAAACTAGAAACTGTTTAAATAGAAATATTTAAATTGAAAAAATGCTAAATGCTTGCAGACTCCGTCCTTAGGCTTCTTTTCATGTTCGTATCCTTAGTTTTGCTTAAGCATTAATCATTATATTGCAGAGATTATATCTTATACATATACAACAGTGTTTTTTTATATTTTATGTATGCCTATATGTTTTTAATTTGTCGTGAATTCTCGAGAAAATCAAAAAGTAAAAATGAGAATTCTCATTTCTTAATGAAAAACTTCGAGTATCCTATATGCCAAGTTCTAACGCATTAGACATTCGGCTATCATGTTACAACAAAAAAATAAAGATGAAATATGCCTCTCATTGGTCAAATTTATTTAATAAGAAACCCTGACTCTGTTAAAAATAAAAACTATTTTTTAATTTATTCCAAAAAAGTATGTACAAAATAATGTCAACAATTGTTTAGACAATTTTTTTCCGATGTAGAAAGTTTGGATATCGGAGTAATCGAGGAAGAAGAAAGCATTGATTGTATTGTCATAATATATTTATTTATTTTATTAATTTATTTAGCTTAATAGCTTATTTTTATATAATCAAATAAAAAACAATTATTTCACCACCAAAATATTTTAACGATGAAAAATAAAAGATACAATTAGCAAAAGGAATTTCAGTTATTGAAATCAATTACAACTCGGATTCTCAATTTAAATCTGCTATATAAATCATTGCCTTTAATAAAGCATTCTTCAACAGAAAGGGAACAAATATTTTCTACAGCGGGAATATTCAACACGAAAATAAGAAATAAGTTATCCGATTCATCGTTAAATTCTTTAATATTTTTACAATCATATTTTGCTCTGAATATGTAAAATATTTGGTAAATAAATATCTGATAAAATATTTTTCATATAATATATACATACATATAGTACACTTATGAACATACATGTGTACCCTTTTTCCACAAATAGCACGTTGAATGAATAAACAAAATAAAATATATTTTTTTCTATGATGCAAATGCAAAATAATCAAAGTCTCGTATCCCGGGAATTCCCAGGACTTTAAAAATTTGTGTTTCGATTCCCATGAATTAAGAAAACCTAAGACTTTAAGGCCCTTAATACTTGAAAAATTATTTTCATTACATTCCAAAAAAATATGAAAATCATAGCTATCAAGAATTATAATTTTAAAAAACTTATTTTTTATAAATTTTGTTCTCTACATTTTAATTATCAATTTAAAAATAATAAAGAGCGAATTTTTTGGTATAATTAGTTACTAAAAATAGGTTTTTTATATATTCTTTGCTATTGTAGTAGTAAATGCTCCAGTGTTTTAATCAGTTTTTAGCTACAACGTCTTTTGTTTTGAAAGTTAATTTATCGTAGATTACGCAATATTTATGTATTTTTTTAGAGTCGCGATCACATCCTTTACTCTTGACCATTGCCGCTAGAACGTCAGCTCTTGAAAACGTTTCTTTTGCACAAGCCATCCACCCTCTTAACAAGCTTATATAAAGAAGTTTTCGTCGATAGCAATGAGAAGCAAATAAAACATATAAACACATATATTCAAGTATGCACATTAATTAAGTTTGTATAATGACCATCGTGACGCATTGGGAAAACCAGTCAAGTCGTGTTAATCAGATTTTTAATAAAAAATAAATTATTTTAATAGTAACTCTAAATATTATTCATATTTTCTGCTATAATTTTTTTTATACAATGTTTTCCAGATGCTTACTTACATATTAATATTCAAAAAATTCCAAAAGATCGTCCAAAATTATATATATCTATAGCAGTGGTATCCAAATGATAATTACACGTTTGTAAAAATAAAAATACGATATTCGCATATTTTTCTAGTGTCTGTCTATATTATACATAGACATTATATTTTTGGAATAAAAGTACATTTTTTCAAGATCAATCGCACTTAATAAAATTTCGAAAAGAGAAAAAAACGCATAATGCCATTTTTTGGGAGCATCAAAAATAACCATTTTAATAATACATTTAGGGCTTTTTTACGACCTACTATACACAGTTTATACCAAACATTTTCTAGTAATAAACACATTTATTTAATTATACGCCACCCGTGCGAATTTATTGTCGTTATGTTACATCGTTTGGCGCTTTATGATAAAATAATATATTTATTGTCAATCTACGGTCAGAATGATAAATGTGACATTACTGTGTAAATTTATCTAATAAATCATAAAGTTTTAATATTAAAATTGTTTATTATTAACATACAACCAAAAAATGTGTACATCGTCTATTTTGTATCATGTTTTGAAATGTTTGTTTATCTAATAAATAAATTAAATTATAAGCAAAAATATGATATTTACGAATAGTTTCACAGAGCCTATGATATATTGGAGAAAATGTCAAAAGCTGACCTCAGATATAAAAGTGTTGTTGATGATCCTTTAGTTGAGATACTGCAAAAGTATTTTATCACCACTCTGTATGAAAGTTCGTTTAGGAAGAAAAAAAGTTGTCGAGGCAGCGAATGGGTGAGCTTTCGTTTTTATATTAGGTATCTGCAAAAAATCACAAACACATATTTCAACACAGAAAATATTTCAGTAAATTCGTGGAATTTATATAAATAACGCAACTTAACAAAAACGAAAAGCTCTCTCGTCCATTTACCGTTTAATATCCTGTAAAATGTACACATGCGAAAACTAATTTAAAATATATTCATAATAGTTTTACCATTAATTTCAACTTTTACATAAATGTAAATTATAAAAACTAAACTAAAAAATCAGTATTAATATGTAAATTAGTTAGTGTACATTTTGTAAGTTATATTCTGAATGTAGGAATTAATAATAAAATGAATTGTAAATAATATTAATTTTTCTACATTTAACATATTTTTTATAACGGTTTTAGTAAATATTAATTGTATTTAATACAATCGCTCTTAATATAAATATAAATTTCATTATTAAAATTTAATAGGGGTAATAATATTTCTTCAGCTACAACGACGATAACATGAAATAAAAGATTTGGACTGAAATTTTAGATGTATCTATACACCGTTGCATTATTTTACCCATGCATTTAAAACACATATATTAATCTATCTATATAGTATTTAGTACATAACCTAAGTTTATAAAATATTTATAAAATATATATTTAGTTGACCGTTTATGACCTTTTACAGGAGATAGTGGGTAAAAAATATTTTCTTTATTTTTATAAAAATATTTATTTTTTATCTATTTATTTAAATTATGTAAGTCATTAAAAAAGACCTACAAAATATGTCAATGTACTTGACTCAAGTAGTTTACATATGTTATAGAAAATGATCGAAAAATTAGCACGAAAATTAACATAAACTTTCTCTAATAGCTTACAAGTGTCAAAGCAGTAACACCTGGATGCAGATCATTCGTCTTTTAAAATATGTTTGGATAATTTATTTTTTGCATATAAACGGAGGGATAAAATTATATTCAGCCATTTAGGCACTGAAAAATCTTTATAATATATAAGTGTATCTCACAAATATAAATTATACCAATATCAAATGGCGGTGTATATTAAGAAGTTGTATGTAGAATTCTTGTTAGTGTCTCTCGAGTCTTTCTGGTATCTGTGGGTCAGGGTTGAGTCAATCGTTCTGTTAATTTCAGTACTTGAGTCTAGTTTATATACTTGTCCTTAAATAATGTAATATGTAAATTAATGACCATACAGTCATTTTCGCCTATTATTGCAGCTTTGTAGATGTATAATATGACATTTTTATTTTAAATTAAAGATAAAGTGTAATTTTTCGCGATAAAATATATTACTTGTTTAATAGTATTTACGCGATAATATATAAATATGTTTTAAATAGTAACATATTTTACAAGTTTCTACATCGAATATTTGTTAAACATATTTAAAAACGGTGAATAAATTACCTTATTGATATTTACGCATTTAATATTTTAGTCAGGTAGCTATTAGCTTGTAGATGTTTTATCAAAACATTATCTAAGCTTTTTTTGATCTCCTAAAGTTGATAAGAATCTCTGATAGGCTAACTTTGTTAATTGTTTATTTTTTATCTATCACAGATTAATCGATTTTTTTACAAGTGCTTTAATTTACGTTAGCTAATTGTGTGGCAATTGTATTTTTACTAATTGTGTGGCAAATGTATTTTTTATTATTAAAATGAGTACGTGTGATTATATTTATCACGTATATAATTATTTACGCCTCAGTCCAGATGAGTTTCAAAAGGTAATCCTATACAAAAGAAAACAATAAAAAATCACCAATATATAAACCAATTTCTATTGTTATTTATATACTCAAATTGTCACAGTTAATAACTTAAGTTAATTATAAAGTCTCGCATTCATAAATATGGTCCTTTGTCTCGCACAAGATGAAACTTTCCAAGAAAACCACTACCACAAACTTTAACAATTATTATTGTGCCATGGCGCAATTCCGCGAAAAGCACAAAACGGTTATGGTGATATCAACTATTAAAAAATCTTGTGAATGCTATTAACAGAAACGATCGCTATATCCGGCTATTCTTATATTCCTAAAGACGTTCATTATTTCGAGTCGCTCTGGCGTAAACTGAAGAATAAACGTACAACATTAATATAAAGCTACACACGAAAATAGTTCTACACATCACAATAGGATGAAATAACAATTCATTGTATAACTATCTAATAAACAATTTATTTTTAACGTGAATTATTAAAAGTATGATTTATAATTTGTCGATGAAGATTTATCGGCAAAGCTTTCGTCCACAATCGATGTATCAACGTCTGACACTTGGTTGTAATTTATGGCCAGGGCAAATTGAATCAATATTACCAAAAACGTCGTCACGGCCGAAATAATCTGAAAGAATATTATTATATACACTTGCTGATTTTTATTAGCAGAATAATATAAAGTAAACACACTTACGTTGTATATCAAAGAATAGTCAATAGGAAACATACCGCAGGCTGTGATTTTGACGTTTTTGTGGAGCAATTGATGAGAAAAGCGTGATATCTAAAAATAGCATTTATATGTATATATTTTATATTAGAAAATACATTTATATGTTTAATAAAATTAATTTAAAATTATTTGTTTGAATTAATACGTAATCCTTTATTCTGGGTTGTTGGTGTAAATGAATTATATGTAGTGATTTTTCCTGAACTCTTCATACTTCAACAACGGATTTATCAATAGTATTTAATATTAACATTAATAAATTTTATATTTAAAAATATATTTTGTACGGAATAACAACATATTTATCTTAAATAATTGTTTTACTGTTATAGAATAGCATAAGCATATCTAAAGCTTAAACAAAATAATAGTACAACCTGAACCAAAAATTACATACTTTTAAAAATAATCACCTCATTAACGAAGTCTTCGTTTACAGAATACAGTGAAATTTTATGTATTAAAGCTCCTGTATTAAGCGCCTGTAACAATACAAAAATATATAACCCTAATAAAATATTTTCCGTTTCGTGGTTTATAAATTTAATAATTAAATAATAATTCAATTTATACTATTTTTACTAATTTCTTAGTTTTCTTTATAAACAGTCTTTTACTTGAATCCCTAAATTATATTTTTTTAAATATTATTAATAAATATAATTTTGTATCTTTCACCTTTGATGAATGTATAAAATATTTTTTAATCAAATTTTATGATTGATTATGATAGACTATAGTACGTGTTACATATTGTTTGAGCCTTTAAGGATCTAGATTATATTTATTAAATTATATATTGTTTCAAAATAGTAGCTAATAAAATATTTTTAAAATCATAATTTTACTAAAGAAAATATATTGGGTATTTGTAGTATTTTATCCCATAACATTATACTAAAATTAAATCTAAACATGTAGTATCACTGATGTTATTCCAATTAAGTAGTAAAACCAATTACAAAAATGATAAATGTATGGAGCATTTCTATTCTTCAAAAGTTTGGGAAAAATAAAATTAAGGGCTAACTATATTGGTTGAGTTAAAATTATCTGGATGGTTAGAATTACAAATAATAAAGTCCTTAGATGTATCGAGAAAGAACAACAAGTTCTGCGGAACATCAAGATAAGAAAGCTTCAATATATATCATATGATAAGAGTATCAAAATTCTAACTTAACCAACTCATCAATTAAGATAAAATAAGTAGAAGGAGTATAGGCAGACATCGCATCTTATAGTTATGCAATTTGAGAAAATGGTTTGAGTGCAATTCTACTGAAGTATTTTATGCAGCAGTAAACAAAATTAAAATCTACAAAATAAAATTCTTTAACTTTATATAAGAGATGGTATAATAAGAATAAGTAGGTTTTCTTTAGCACATATGATTTTAAAAACACACTAGCCAACATTTCAGCTTTTAACTGGTTAGGATTGCCCTCGTTTTTTTGTGTTCTCTAATGAATAGTTTGAGTACGATTTGCTTCCATTTCTGCAGCCAGGACATCATCGTCTATTTTTCCTGGTGCCTCACATTCTTCATATCGTAATTTCCTCTTCGATTTTCATAAAACCATCTTTGACATTAAAAGATATCTAATGAATCACCTACCATTTTATAAAAGTTTTTGCAGAATTTTTCAGAATAAAGTAATATAACATGCGATTTTGTATGAATTATTTACTTAGAAAAAATTATGCCATTATCATTTTTTTTCAAAAAACGGAATATTGAGTCTAGATGTGGCAAAACAGATACAATTAAAGAAACTCTGCCAAAACACAACTAATTTAAAAATAAATTAAAAAAATTGTATTTATTTCGGGATTTCCTAGTATTTACACATCGCTACAAAGAAGAATTTGATGCAATTTTAACTAAAAAAATATTAAAATATTAAGCAAATTTAACACATTTTTATATGCTGAAAGATACCTTATTTTACTCTATCTTTTAAAAGAGTTTATGTTCTAAATAAACTAGAAAATAATTAAATAATCTCATATTTTTACATATATACATAAATATATCGGATTATTAAATCTATGAATGTAAAAAAAATATGTAATATTAATAAAATATTGCATATAAGTACTCGTATTAATTGATAAAACTAACTATTTTAAAAAACTATACATGTAAGCAAAAATAAAATTACAGCAAAATAATTAGCTATTTTACTGCAAAATTCACTTGCATTTTTTATATACTTTATAAATCGTAAGTAGTAAATAATTAAAACCCAAACAAAGGCTTAAGTAAATTAAGCATAGGCAATTCATATTATTATATTAGAATCATAAATATTATAATATATCATTTAGAACTCAAAACCTAAGCTAAAATAAATTCAGCATAAATAATTCATAGTATTTTTAAGAAGACTTGAAAACCGTTAAAATCGCATTGTAATTTTACATCCTATCTCTGTGTCAAAATTAAAATTATTACACATGATTTCCTGCTTAATGATACAGCTAGCAGTAATGTAAATAAATAATAATATTCATTATTACATATGCATGTATGAATATATATTTGTATTATGACAGAACACTTATTTCGTCGACACACCAAATTCTTATTCAAGGTCGATGGATATGTGTTTATATGTAAATTTACCTCAGATTGAACCGACTCGCAATATTTTGCCAAGCAAAATATTTTGCTAAAGGCCTCGATCCCCAAACACAATGGCAGGAAAATGCCCATCGGGTTCTGCACCGCCCCCGAATTTTTGACATCCCTCGAATATCCGAAGCACACAAGATACAACGATACAAAAATATTTACGAAGCAATCCAAAATATTCGCGACGGTCTGCAGCGAAAACGCTTGGTTCATATCGGCGCATATATCGCACAGGAAATAGTGTAGCTCCCTGCAATGCACCATTTTAGACGAGCTGTGAACTCTAGTCGCTGCTGCGACAATCTTCAACCTCGGGTTTATCAATCTGCTATCCAAAACGAACGGATCAGTTCCAACGCTTTGCAGAACTTCATTCAAACACTTGAACCTCAGATTTAAGCCATACAATAAAGCTAGTTCTTCCACGAAGGCCACCATCAAGATCTTGTGAGGATGATAAATTGTGAATAAATTCTTCATGCATTTTATACTGTTCTGATTGCAATTCCAAAACACGTAGTATGAAAAATAGAAGCTCCAAAACAGCGCAACAACTACCAGCTCACACATGGCAAAATACTTCATCTTCACGTTATCGATACTCTTCCCGAACATCTTGAATCGATCGTCAAACTTTTCCATAGCCATCTTCAACTCGTACAACTTCTTTGTATTCTTAACACTCCACACCAGAGTGACGATCATACAAGTGACTCCAGCCGATGTGAACATCACCTCCACCCCATAATCCAAGATAGACACTTTAATATTATGAAACGAAATGCTCTGTATGAAGTAAAACATGTAAATACAATGCAGCACCAGAGCATACACAACCCAAAATAAACTAAACTTCCTAAATATTCTAGGAAAGCATTTCAATCTACTCTTCATTCCATAGTTTCCGATATGCAGTCCGAAAATGCACTTCAAGTGGGTCAAGACCAGAATGGACCTCGAAAACGTGACCTTAGGAATAGGCTTGTCGATTCCGTTTTTTAACATAGTCAACCGCTCGATTGTCAAGTTGCTTGATGAGTGATGGATTTTTTTATTCACGCCCCATCCAACGAAAATATTTATGAAGCTTCTCAGTTATGTTATTTGCGTCAATCAAAGTTTTGCTATATGTTTTCTTTTTTAAACGCTCACTATAGTAGTGAACGATTACTTACATGTGTGAATATCAAGTTATAATTAAACCAATAAATTTATATAATATAACGCAAGCGAATCGTTAACTAGGTCAGACAATTAAGTTTTGAGACAGTACTTCGAAATTTAATTTTAATTTAATAAAACAATTCATTGAAGTAATATTTTTGCTTGTTTTTAATAATCGCCATCCCTTTGTTTCAAATCTAGATTCACTTTAAATAAACCAATTGTATTAAAAACTCAACTAAAGTCATCATTCTAAAACTACACAGTGACACACCCTTGGGAAAAGAAGTATAATATATGAACCCAAAAGTTTTCTATATTTATTGGGTCTAGAAACATTCTTTGCCGCATACATATATTGAATTTTATGCTTTAAAAAAGGTTGTACAACAATATTCTACACAAAATAAAAGATTTAAAATTTTAATATAATAGATCACAAAAAGACATATACTATATGTATGTACATATTTATTTTAGTCAAAAGCTTTCGAGTATTATAATTAATGTATGAATTGACAAAATAACTTCAATTATATTAGCTTTAATTAATAAACAATGAGTACTTAGCATATTTTTAATCTAAACCTTCCCTTGCAACATAACAGGTTTTAGATTGGGCATAACAACAGGGTTAACACAATCAACTCCCACAATTAAGTAGTAAGATACTAGATTAAAAGTAATGTCTATAAATCAATGACATTTATTTTAACAATAAAAAGCAATTTTACAGTTTACAATAGTTGTTACTATGCACGATCTGTCTCGATTTAATTTGAATTATTCCTCCGCGAGAGTAGGAAAATCTAGGAAAACCTAATCGGTGATAATTTAATCAAAATAATAGGTATATTCCGATCCTACAGTGAAGATAAAAAAAGTAAAATAATATTGTTTTTAAATAATATAAAAATCATAACTTCGTTAAAAAAATAAAGAGGAAAAAAAAATTTAAAATTGAAATAAAAAAACATGTTTTTTTGCTAAGGACGGAGTAGCATAGTCCGTATCGTCTCAGACTAGTAACTCTGAGGTTGCGACTTTTTGTTTATAAAAAATGCGCTATTAATAAAAAAAACTGCCCCTAGTTGCAGTGACATCTATTGATTAAAAATTGTATAACACATAATAATTTATAATTAATAATATAAATGTCACCGTTTTCTAGACTTTCATTCTGGTGGTTAATACTTAATGGTATTCATCATGTCTGATTGACTTACTCGATTAATACAGATTTACCTCGTTGTAACGCATTGGGCTTACGCCTATCAGGTTACAACGGAAGATAATTTTTTTAGCCAGACTGTTCCCCATTTTTTAACAAAACGGCGGCTATTTAAAACATTCATTAAAAACATTATAAAATAGAAATTACCATTTTAAAAACATGTTTTTTTTACATTTTTTTAATTTTTGTAATATAAGAAAAAAATTGTAGTTTTAATCTTATCGACATGAAACTTATTTTCAATTATAAAAACCTAAGCCGGCATTTTCTTCCAAAATGGCAGCTATTCAAAAAATATTTCTTTTATAAGATAAAAAAACGCTTAGAAGTAAAAAATATTTTTTTTTAATTTAAATGTAAATAGATCAAAGATGTCAAAAAAAGTATAATATAACAGATATTAGAATAATAAAAAAATTGGTACAAACTATTGCAATATTTCTTGCGGATTTTACTAAACTGATTTTTTTTATAATGATATTTAAGAACGGAATAAGTTTTGATACCGTGTTGTGTGTTTTATTTAGCCAGCTAGACGTCACGATATCTATTTAAAATGTAGTTTTATTGAAAAAATATTATTTATTGCAATATACATATGTATTATAATTTTGGTATCAGTATCGGGCGGCAACGTCGAATGCAGAAAAGATTAATCAAATAAGATTGTTGCAGACGGTCGGGTCAAATATAGAATAGTTCCTTCTAGATGCTTAGACGAATAGAAAATAATTATTTTGGCCCATGACCGTATTGTAAAGCTTTACTTATAATATCCGCCCACTCTAACGAAGCATCACTATGTATTCCGGGTTACTCTTTATAAGCGAAACCATTATAGTAACTTTTCAATAATAATAAATATCAATCTTTAAGCAAGGCAGCGCACAATTTATTTTACGGTGTTTAATAAAATAGCACATATATGTACTTTGAATAAGTACTGAAAAATGGCAAATAAAATATTTGTATTTATGTATATTAGTATATATTAACATATTATTATACAAAAATAAATATAATTTTTGGGTTCGGCCTCTTTATTTTTGGATCCGGTAGGCTCTATTTAATGTTTCTCAAAATGTATGTTTGTCAATGGGTCCTCCTCTCTCTCTTCATGCTTCCCTAAATAAGTCTCTTAATATAATATATAAGGCTTATTTAAACTATTTAGGCCGTTTTATCAAACCCCTCTAAACTCTAACACAGCATGAGTATGTATCCCGGATGACCTTTTATAAACGAAACCATTGTGGTCGCTTGCCTTTCACATAACAATATACTAAGAAAGATTAAATATTTGTTGATCAAAACAATGATTTTTGTTTCAATGCACGTTTGAATATACTACAAATATTCATATTATTTTTTATATTTTGATATTATATTGTAGATTATTATAATTGAATCATCAATATGTAATAACACCGTCAAATCTAAGAAATCCGCCAAAATCGTTCTTGAAATAATCCCGGAAAATGAAACATACAATATACATACTATATGATATAATTAGAAATTTCAATTTAATCTTACTGTCATTCACATAAATAATTTACGTTAGTTTCAACTTTGTATTTTCGAAAGCTGTTGATTGACATCAATTGTTAATAGAAATCAAAACGTTTTGATCGCGGATCTCATTTAGAAAGCGGTATTAGTTCTTAGAAGGGTAAAATTCAATTACCAAACAATTTGTAGATAATTTGCTTTATTTATCTATGTATTTATAAATAAACTGGTTTTACTAAGCATATTAAAAGAACACAAACATAGTTAGTTTTGTAACAATTTCCGCTTTTTTATTATGTATAAGCTTGAACAATATGACAAAAAATGTCAAGAAATTTCTATCAAAAATTTAATCTACTTTATCCTTTAGAAGCAATAGAATCTTTGTTTTATATTATTTGTTATTGATCATGTATATTTTCAATGTGTATTTATCGCCATTACTAAGTAATTTTAGCATTCTGCATTTTGTATGAGATTTTTCAATTTGTATGGAATTTCTTTTGACTGTAGAGAGAAGGAGTTAACACTAAGCAATACTATATTTTAGCAACAGCTTCCCTTAAGTCACAATTCACGCACCGCCACCGTTACATACATATTTATACAAACATACAAATATATTATTGGTAATATGAAAAATAATGGCACACGCCTAAGAAAAATGTGTACCATAGCAATATTTATTGTTACTGGAATATGCTCTTGCTATTCATGTATATTATAAAACAAATAATATCACGGGAAGAAAATATTATTCAAGTTTAATTATTTAACCCTAAGCAAATTATAATTAACTTGCTAGTTATATTAAGATATTACGCAAATGATCATATTTTTTATTGTTGCGATCAAGTGATAAGCGTTTATGCGCAATATAAAATACTCAATGGGTGCAATATGCAGGCAATAAAACGCTTGTGTAAATAGAAAAAAATAAACACACTTGACATTTATGACTTATTTGCCGTTTGAGAAGCGCTGAAAATGATTAACTCTCAACGGCATTTGACAGCTTGACATATATGTGTAACAACAAAACGACAACCTAAAAATCGACTTTTGATATCTGACGGGAAAAAATATTTTCACGTAATTGCCTTTCCCAAATTATGCTTGCCTTGAAATTATTCGACGAAGACGAGTCGAGCATTTTCATAATTCTCATGCCATAACCATAAATCAACGTTGATGTATGGAAAAAATATAAAATGCCACATGTATGTACACACACAAATGATTTATTTTAAAGATAGCGTTGCACTACATAGTATTTTACAACGATTAGAGTTATCTTGGATTTTACTATCATCGTTAAATTCACATTTACAAACCTACAACATTGCAAATTATTTTTAAAATATAAAAAAGCTATCCTATGTTAAAGTAATATAACCGCTAATTGAATTATAATGTGGCATCTTTAGTATATTGGCAAGATAAGAAAATACATTCAGGTTGCAAGGACGATAATTGCTATTTATGATCTTTAAATTTAAATACATTTCCCTCTGCTAATAATTCAATGGTGTAATACTATTGATATCATTATCAAATCCGAAAATGCACTTTTAGCAAAAACTTTGTTGTCAAAGAGCTTGTAAGAGAATTGAACCTTTTCGATTGACCTGTGTGAGGAACAAAAGTCGCAGTTCTTACTACAAAAACTCGCAAAGTTTCTCAAGGATTCCAAAAATTATATTAGATTATACAAAGCACATACTACCAAACAGTCAGCATTATTTTATTTAGCAGTGATTTCGGTTTTGGGAAAGCTTTTAGGGCCTTATTTTTTGTCGAACTATTGTGCAGACTGCTCTCTGCGATCATAAAAAATAGCTTTTATTTACACGGTACAATACGATCAAGAAATAGATCGTTTCTGTTTCATAATAAAGGAAATAGCAAACTGTGTAAGAATAATTTTGTTATTTTAATTTAATTCGTGCGGCACCCACTTGTCAAGCCTTTTGATTTTCTAACTATTTTAAGTTGTACTGAACTTTGAAATTGCTGTTCCTTTATTTATCTAATTCAACTAACGCCTTCAGTATGTCATTATCGACTGAAGAAAAGCACTCACGACCTTCTCTATCTTCAATATTCTTATTCGTCTCCAGGACCATTTTTTTGGCACCACCACTTACCAGTATCAACATAAAAAAAAATATTTTATTTTATGAACAGCTTCTGTTATTTTATCGTCTATTTTAAATTCCCAATTAAAAATAGTAATAAAGCCAATTTTATATTAAAAAAATACTAACCAATAAATGCATGGTATCAACATAAACACAATATAATAGCATTTCCAATAAAAAAATAATAGATAAATTTTAAAAACAAACATCCGTAAATATGTATTTAGTAACATGCGTAAAATTAAACTATGCCAACGACAAAGAACCCGCTAATTACATTTTACGAATCGCAAATAATAATATTTTAATAACAGAGCCACAACAGACATACGACGACAAAAGAAAGTCGCTAAAAGCTACCGTCATATTCGACAATAAAAGACAGCCGTTCGTATACTGATTACACTAAAAAATAATGCATATCACAATATACAACTAATTAAAACGCATTTAACACATAAAAATAAAGAGACACTGTTTAAATTATACAACTTCGGGTGATAGAACGAATAGAATTTAACCCAGTCGATGCGTAGTAATAATTTATATACTCAATTTAATTATATACAAGCGTTAATTTTCTATACTTGTTAAACTTAAGTTTTTTGGCCAAGAACACGCACTACCTTGTAACTTATGGCACTGTTTTAGCTAATTTTTGTAAAATACAACATTATATTTTTCCTTATGCAAGAACAATACGACGCGAGATAGACATTTATAATACATAGTATATATTTTAATTTTATTTATTTATTGGTTCTACGTATATTTGATATACATTGCAAATTCATTTTCCAAACATTTTAATTGTAAATTATTTCGTGAATGTATATGTTTTGGGAAATTACCAATAAGATCATATTTCTTGTTGTTGTGCCATAATTACGTCTGAACCTACTATTATTAAATTAAGCTCAAATATCACTAAACGGCTCATATAACTCACTTTGCTGGATTTATTGTTCCGTTGAATTAGGCTTAAAGTTTTCAACTCTATTTTGAAATACGCCGAACCTTCTATTAACAAAGGTTTTATTTAAATGCTACTGAGAGAGGTTTTCAGAAGATTTAATTTTAAAATGAATTATTTTATCCAATTGTTACAAAATATAGAATATTAGCACGATTAATATTATTAGAAATTTACTATTGTAACATATACGCTATTTTTTAATTGTTGTATCATATCATAATTTGTGTATAAGTAAATGTCTCAATAGTACATCCTAGGGCATCTTTGCCAGTTTGAATATGAAAAAGCACAGGTTTATTGATGATTGATATTGAAAAAGCAATCGATTTGGTTTGGTACGACGGTTTAACATATAAATTATTCGCTATTTTATTATCCACATTAAACACTAATACCGCTGATAAAGAAAAAAGCTTTATTATTGCATTAAATAATGAACTATCGATACCGCTGGATTCCTCTTAATTATGTATACTAATAATACTGGTAAAACTACCAAATTAGTACCAAGATTCTAATCAATCAACGACAGACTATCAAAGTTAAGACTGAAATGGATCTTATTCAATATAACTTTCATCAATGTATTTGCTCCGACAGAAAAGGAGGAGAATGATCGAGGTAATGAAGAACTACAAAATCAGTGTGAAGAAGTATAAGTGAAGAGCACAAGAAACAACACAGGAATTTACAAAAAAAAGAATTACAAAGATTGTTTGAAATATACTAAACGAAGAAATTATAAAACGTATTCTACTTGGAAACAAATGTTACTATACATGCTCGAAGGTCCTGCATTCACGGATACTCAGCAGAAAAACGAAACTCACCGTATATAAAACGATTATCCGCCCCAACATTACCTATGGTAGTGAAACGTGGACAACCACACAGAGGGAAAATATCAATCGGTGCTGAAAGAGTAATTTATCCGAAGTATTATTGTTTCACGCTGGATCGCTTTCAGTTTGCGCTTTTTATGTTAGAGTAGTAGCTTTTTATATTATTTACGACAATAATAATAATATTCATGTATTTTTATAATGTTTTTTTATCAGAATTAAACGCCGAATCGTGAAAGGCAATAATGTTTAAAACCGGTATTAAATTTGCAAACCAACCCTTCTTCAGATTGGAGTGTAAGTCACGGTCTCGCGTTTTTCCTCGCGAAAATTGCCCCCAGGAGTGAGCTTTGAGCCCCTTTAATTATCGGCGCGAAGGTGTTAATTGCTTTTTTAATTTGGAAGAAATTAATATCTTGGCCGAGAGAAATACACCTCACCCCTCTCCACAAACACTCTTGTGCAATTGCGTCACGATTTCGAAATCTGGTAAAAAATAAGTTAGTTAAGAATCGACCTTTAAATACTAACGAGAAGCGGCGTGTTGATAATATTTTTGAAACACGTGGCGTAGCCAGGGCTTTTTACCCTTTCGCTCGCTCGCTCATGTGCAATTGCACGCTCTTATCTCTCACTCACTCTCGCTACTTAATCAGGGACGTCATTTCAGCTATTTCCAAGGAGGGGGACAAAAGTTCGCCAGTCAGTAGTGGTTTTTTTAATTATTACATTTCATTAGGATTCATAGTATTTCATTAAATGCCAAATTCAATGGGGTCCCTGATTAGAATTCTTGTCAAAAGCAATAAAGTCGTTCCGTCGCCGTCGCGGTGGAAACGCTTGGTTATCTAGCGTTCATATTAAGACTTTTTAACAATTACGATTCACAATAAGTGAGAATCGAATGAAACACATCTAAACCGAATTTTGACCAATAGGAGGAAAAATAATTATCCCTTCTCAGAAGTCAAAAATCCACATCAAAAGCAATAAAATCGTGCCGTCGCGGTGGAAACGTTCATTACCGAACGTTTTCGCATAGTCCGTCAACTTTTCACGCGATATTACTTTGGCACGATATTACATTATATACATTGTTTTATTGTTAAGGTTTTTGGCATCGCTAGTTTTATTGTTATTCGTTCCTTTTAACAGCCTGCTAAAACGCCGTCTCTTTGGAAATGTTAAGGACAAAAAATCAATTATGATCCTGTTTTAATTCATTACAAGGCGCATATGGCCGCATTACTGTAGTTTTAATGCTGAAACTGAGACTACTTTGCTACCTTCACTTTTAGAATCCTAAGAATTTGTCCTTAAATCACTAGTATATGTCGATCTTAACCAAATAATCTAAAATTAATAATTTATTATTATGCTATAATGCCACGTTTTAATTGGAACCATGTCTTAAAAAATTTACAGCTTTTGAAAATCTACAAATCAAACACTTTTCTTGCGGTATATACTGTGGGGGGCGATTTATTTTCCCGCGCGTTAGACGGCACACTGGCAACACTTACACGGTGGTGGCGAGAGCGACACTATTTCTCTAGCAACCACAACAGAAGTACGACGGCCGGTCGCGCCATTCAATAACTATGTAGCCATTACCTATAAATTTCAATAAACACTACTGCAGCGGCCCAATCTGTGTCTAATTACCACCCGTCACCTTCCGTCCGCCAAACTTTATTCAGTTTATTGTCTACAATTATTTAAGGCTAATATTTTATATACAATATAAATCAAGTATACGATTATTAAAGCAATGCTAAGTCACCTTTATCGTAATGGGCTGAAAGTATGCTTACCAGAATCGTATCCAGGGCAGACAGTACAGGCGATCGCCTGGAGCGCTAGATCTTGTGGGGCGCCATAAAACCAAATAAAGGCGCAATAATCGCTTAAAATTATCAAACAATATTGTTAAAGAATATAATCTGATATGGTTTTTTTGGCAAACCCTACTGTGTATTCTTTAGATAATTCCACAATCGCAAAAAAAGAATGGTATCATATATAATATCAGATTACTTTAATTTGAATTATATTTTTGAGCTCATGCAATGCATTATTAAAGTATTATTAGGAAGGGGGGGCACAAATTTAGTTTTTACCTGGGGCGCAAAATAACCTAGGGCCGGCCGTGATCGTATCTGCCGTAAATCTGCATCGTATAGTCACAGGTCGTCTCAAGTGCTCTCTTGACAAGATTAGTTCAACGTTGAAATTGAGTCTCTCTAATACGGAGTATTGCCTTTAATAAACAACATATTTGTCATTAAGAAGGGGAAAGAAACGCCTGACAACTCGCAAGAGGGAGGTGGTTCCAAGAACACAGCCTTTTTGGATGACTTACAGAAAATTTCATTGATGAGTCACCCCTTTCTCTTTTTTCTTGGAAGTGGTTTAGCGTAACACGTGTGATTTGATACATGTAATTTTTTTACCAAAAACTATAATTTATATGTTATTAAATAAAACTCAGTATTTCTTGGGAGAAAAATTGGCAACTTTTTCGTTACAAGCTTTTTCTACACAGAAATAAACAGTATTCATATAGAAATCGTAAAATATCATATCGTTATACTCCTATCGTTATATACATCATATCGTTATACTCGTATTTAGGTCAATGAAATATGGACAACACTATTTTATTGTAATAAAAACAGTTGTAAAATTTCTCGCTGCTTGATGCATTTTTTCAATGTGCGACCTACTTTTGGATTAAAAGACTAACTTATATATAACTAGCTCCAAAAAATTAATGAGGTTACATCTGGCAGTGATTACTATCCTTTCACTACTCTGTAATTTACCTTTGATATTATTTAATTATTATTATTATTAGTTTGGTAAATATGATCCTTCATATACAATAAAATGAGTTTTTGACGACATCTGTTAATGAAATGAGAAATATTTATGTATTGTATGTGAAAATATAATAAATATTTATTATTTCAATTAAAATAAAAATATATAAATATAATATCACATGAATTTTATTCGCTACAAATTTATTGTAATATTAAATAATAAATTAGATTTAGGGTTTAAGAAAAAACTAAAAGTCCATCTATGATATTTTAATAAAAATATTTTTTTTTACTTCATCAAGTAATATATATATATATATATATTATATTATATACATAACATATAACTGCATCAAAAAACTTGAACAAAGCATACACTTAATGCGAATGAGTTTCGAACAAGCTACTACAGGGCTATTATCAAGTAATTTGGCTGATAGTTACGAAGCTGCTTAATTGCTGGTTAAGCCTCTCGTGAACGAACAGACTGATCGTTTTCGCTACGCTGTTTTCAGCACATTTAATTATCTGCAAGAAACAGTCCAATTAGTATCTAAATATAAACATAATTGTTTTTAAATTGAATGTCAAGAATCAATATTAAACATAACTATTTTTATACTGCTTTTTGAAGTGTATACAGAAATTAATTAAATATAGTAATTTTAACTCATACAAATTGTTCCTTCTATACTAAAAAAAATTGTATGTTACTTGAAATATAGACATGTCTCAAAAATATTATATGAATCACAGAAATATAAGCTATCAAAATCCAAAATTTAACATTTTTGGTTTTCTATATTTTGGTTTCAGCAAAAGAAGATGAGTCAAGGTAAGTTAATTTCATTCACTTACATAGGTTGACTTTGAAATAAAGATATGTCCAAAACTTTAATTGGTTTTAGAAAAAATATGTTAGTTACGTTTAATCAATATAAAAATGAATAATCATTTTTTTTTTTAATTCTCTACAAAATAAAAAAATGTGACATCTGATATTAAGATCAGACATCGCAATTATGTTTAAAACATCTTAATATCAAGAATAATTGTAATAAAATATTTTTACCTGTACATACAATGTGTATGAAAAATATATTTTTCCCTGCTACAATTCCCACGTTGCTAAAAAAATACTAAAAATAAAAATAATTTGATTATATAAATTATATTCTATTAGTAGTTACTCTTTTCCAGTGTTACATATAATTTAAAAAATACAAGAAGACATCAGTAGCTTGAAATGGCTACCTCATTTGAAAATATACTAACGGCAAACAAAGGTTTAGTATGGTGCTGCATGTTTGTCACTTCAGCAAAGGTAGGAATGGAAAGTTCCTCTTTATCAGATCGGACACAAAGAGTAGTGACATCAGAGTCCATTTCAGCAATTGAAGGTATTATGATGGATGTATACCGAGTACTAGTATACAAAATAGCCTTACTTCTTAAGGTGCGTCATATTCTGCAGTTTCACTACATTTTTCAATATGGCTAGCATGAATATGATAGCCTCCAATATAGAATTGTTACTATGAAACCTGGGTTCACTGCCATTAGTTGGAAATCAATCCTCTCAATATTAATTTTGACCGGCATTAGAATCAAAACGATGTGAGTACAGTTACAACATGATAATGCTCAGTTTACATCTTTGGATCGCTCAGAGGCGACAGGAGGAGGTGGTTAAAGTTAGACGAAGAGGTTCAACCAGGGGCGGATTAAAACATTTAGAGGCCTTAAGCACTTACAAGATATTGGTGTCCCTAAAGTATATACAGTTTATAAAAAAATCTAAATATATTTATTATATGTGAATATTAAGCTAGAATAAATACACGTTGAATAGTAAAACCACAGTCTAGATTAGAACATTATATAATAACTTTAATGTGTCTTGACCACTTTACGTCTCGGAACGAAATAGATACGAAATGTTCACAAAAAATTGGGCAAAACATAATGAACATCTATATTGGATTAAACTATATATTTCAAACTTAAATTTCAACAACAATTCTTGAAATTAATTAAATTTCAATGGCAAATTTTTAATCACCCACTTTTGGAAATTCCTATTTCTATCTCATTCAATAATAAATTGTAACGTAGCATGCCCGAATATTTTTTTTAATTTCGTTAAAATATTCATGTAACTTGTGCAATTTTACAATCTCAAATAAAATACATCACATTATGTGAGTTCTAGAACTGTTTTGAACAATAGAAAAAACATTTTGATAAGTGCATATTGGTCAATGGCGAGTACTTTGATGGTGGTCAAAATTTGATGTACAAATATTGAAAAATAAAAATTATAAATAAAGTCTTGTTTTTTATGGTCCCCCTCATATATGCGATCAAACATTATCTTTTATGAATCAAATAAATAATAAGCTAAGAAGCAAATCAACAGACGATAATTTACAAGCATGCCTAAAATTGAAAACAACTATTTGCCAGACATAACAAAGCTTTCAAAAGCGATGGAAAGTCACTGTTCTAACAAAATTTTTAATAAGAATCTTGAACTTATCACGTTTTTTTGCCCTAAAAATACATATATTATAAATGGTTTTCTGATACATTTGTTATCATATTTCTTTGACAACTTGGCGCTTCTCATTTGAAAGTCTGCCGACCCCTGTCCCACGGACCCCCTGGGGTCCGTGGATCACTGGTTGAGGAACACTGATCCAGAAGACATCACTTCTCTACCAACGCTTGATCTACAAAATATTTACAACTCGACAATATTTCACTGCGTTAAATTGTACAACTTAACTGAATAGTCACAACCCTTTAGCCTCAAGACCCGAAACTTCTTTAAAGAGGCTGAATTTAACAATACAACCTAGTTGGTTTAAAAAAGCTTTTTTTCCATTCGACCAAGCTTTGCAAAGAACAGATAAAAAAGGCTTGGCACTCACTTAGGGGAAAAGATTGCGATACTCATTTCGACACACATAAGGATTTTAATAGGCACATCCAAGTTTACAGGACATATAGCTTGAATTGAGAATAATCAATTGCATAACAAACCAATGTGGAGAGCAAGTTCCAGCAGACCGCTCGGAAGACAGTGACTTCTCTGAAGGTTAAGAGTGGCATAGGTACTGCTCTTGCTGGAGCCAGTAGAATGATGAAGCTCATGATCTTGTCAATGTAGCCGTGGACCAGATAGAAGATCAAGGTTCATATTTAAGTCAGTAAGTATAAACACATCTGCAATATAATAAATATTAAAAATCATCCAAAACAGAGATACTGTTTTTTGCCATATAAAATCACATAGACACATACCTGTTTTGTTTCAAAAAACAAATTTTCCATTTGAATGGTGTCTTCTGCTCCATAGAGATGAAAAAGCATGTATACAAGCAAAATCTATAAAATAACAATCATAACTTAAAATAATATTAAGCGTAATATTAAAATACGTTTTCACAATATTAAAACTATTGTACACGATTTCATAATATATTGGTCTCTCATATTATTGGTTGTATAATAACTTAATTTTATCATGTTGGACATTGTATACTACAAAAACATTGTAAGTCGTAAAAGTAGGTGATATTCAAACTGAATTAGTTTGCATATCATCAACTTTTACTCTCTGTTTATATTATTGTACTTGTCACTCTTAAATCAGCACTCAATGTAAAGCTTAAAGCTCAAAATTAAATAAAAGCTTAGTACATAATGTTAGAGAAACCATAAATAACATTTGATTCGCAGATATCACAAATCCATAGACTTTCAATCTGTAATAAAACTTAAGATGAACTAATGAACAGTTGTCGACAGTCAAAAAAATGTTAATTATATCCTACATTTCAAATACCTGGGGATAAATCTAGATGATGAAATATGAGAGAGAATTGAGATGGCCTTAAGCGAATTTATTGCAGGAACATATTTTCACTGCTCCGACACTGAATGTTGCACTATTATATATAGTTGGTATTGCTCCATGGATGCGAAACTGAGCAAACATGAATAGGCACGAGGCGAGGATTTAATTTACTACGCTCATAGGCAACGACACGGTACTCCAAATGGCACACTGAAAGAAATTATTATTAAACAAACTAAAACATTGTACAATGGAGTATTTTGTGCATGTAATTGATGGAAAAATAAAAGGCATTCAGACAGAATAACAACCTGTTCTGGTTTAGGAGAAACCGTCTAGAAGTCTGCGGATAGACGCCACGACCCAAACATCAGACATCACTAAAAATTCAAGAATAATTATAAGTACTACATGTTAACTAAAAGAAATATTCAAATGATTGAGAAATGATAAATTACGAAATGTTAGTCTATAGTTTTTTATACCAATCTGTATTAAATTACATCTTTGGATAATCTTGTCATGTTGTTTCAGCAAAAATGAGCCTCAGCACACTAAACTTTGAAATAATATTTAGTCTTATCATTTAGATTTGGCAAAGATATTATTTAGACTGAAATTAATATTTTGAGTCGAAACCTTGCATTTAACCATAGAAATGCTCCGGAAAGAAACAGCAAAAAAACGTTTTATACCTGTCAATATGAACTATATTTTATATGATAAGAACGTTTGCAAACATTTTACATTGTTTAGTCTTCATCCATCAAATCATGTTTTAATTTCTAACTGAAACAACATCTCTTCTAAACTAATAATGCTATAGTAATAAAATAAATATAAATACATATGCATTTTTTTAATATTAATACAATTTCAAAGGTTTAAAAAAACTTCCGTTAAAACTATCACGAATTTTTTTAATTTAAGCTGAAATATGTCACTAAGTAATGAAAGATAATAGAAGTGTTTATGATATAAAAAGCAGGAAAACTGACATACTTCGTAACGGCCTATGTCGCTTCTCCTAGTTATTCCCAAGCTATATGAGAATCTGCTTCTAAAGCATCTCAAAGTGATACTGAGGACAATCACGTGATTATGTCTCACTAGTTTGGCTTCATAGAGAAAATTAATGTTATTGATAAAACATTAAAAAAATATGTGCTCAATAACAATCTTGGACTTTGCTCGAACCTTTGATAAGGCATAACACATGAGAAAACTTCTAACTAAACCATATAGCTGATTATTTAGTCGTACATTACAGAGAAATGATTAAGAGTTAAACAAGAAGACATATTTATACCCCTAAAAATATATCAGTTGGAGTACCTCAAGGTAGTGTACTATGACCATTACAATACCTGTTATTTATAAGCGATATCCAACGATTCGGTTATATTTTTTAATTTTCAAATAAACCGTAATGCACTATTGTGATGCATATCAAATTTCAGTTGCACCATATACCAATACTTCAAAGTACCTTTGGCTTGACGTGAAACAAAGTTATAATGGAGTGAGGACGAAAAAAGCAAAACGAAACTTTGGAAAACTGTTTTGGCTTTTCGGAACACTCAGATTTTTCAATCTATAATAAGACTATGGTATACCGAGAAGTTCAAGTCTATCTGGATTATGGGAATGTACTAATACAAATCCATCCAGAAATTCTAGAGCAGTTCCACAACACCGTAGATAGACTATCTGAACTTAAAAATGAGCTCTATAAGAATAAAATTGGAAGCACGCATGCAAGCATAAACTGTCTCCTTCAGCATAAAAATGCTTAACAGCCAGCAAAATTTCTGAAAATCGCTAGTAACACGGGCAACCAGTCCAATGAGATGGACTCATTATGTCTGATTGTGATTGAGGGTCATCTATGCATAACATTTTCATTACAATAGCTGACATTTGTGAGAAATTTAAAGAATATCATAACAAGTCAACGAGTATCATCTCTGCATTGTCATATAAGCGAACTGATGGCGCAACATTTTTATTTTTTCAACTACTCAGCGTTCTTATAATGAATACTATTTACAGAAACATTTAATTGAGAAAGATGCACAAAAAACACTTTAGCATTGTTAGTTAAGATTTTTGACTCATTATTTGTGGTATATATTTTTACTAAATTTCAAACAACTTTTCAACCCCAATTATACCTACCATTTTTCTTTTTGCTGTTTCACAGTTTTCCTCCTGCGACTTTGTAACGCATCTTTTTTTGTTATATCACAAGAAATATGAAGTTACTGAATGCATTATTTTTTTATCTTGATCAATAAAAAAATGTAATAACAATATAAAATTTAGATCATAGTTCTATAAATCAGTTTATAATATATTAATTATATTCATAAAAAATCAAAACCACGGGGATTAGAATGTTTATTGAAGAGGAGTGAATAAGAACGTTTTACGAATTTGGTTAAGTTCCTTTTTATAGAAAAAAGGTACATCTCAATATCTAATATACTTTCAATGTTTTATATATAGGTAAATATATATATATGTATATAAAAAGAAATATATCAACAAAACAGAAAAATACATGTAAAATACACGTCTAAAAAGCACGATAATGTACAAGTTGTTTATTCTAAGCAAAACAAATTTCGTGTCACTGTTATCATATTCAATATTTTTAACACATTTTTATTACTATACACAAAAAAATAGTTACTATTACTTTTTCTTATTCAACTTAATATTATAGTAATCATAAAAAAACATAATCAGAATTAAATGACAATTGTAAAAATAACTAAAAAAAAACAGAAATAAATTTAGGCACTTTTTATAAAATTAATTTATACTGAATAACAAGACAAAAATAAGAGTTTTAGGTATCTAGAGGGATATATAATATATATGTCCAAAATACTACAAATTAATGTTGATTATTTATAATCAATGGATTCGTGCGAGACATAGTCTGCCAAGACTAATTATTATAAACTTAAAACTAACTCAATAAAACCCTGGCAAATTAACATGTATGTGGTAAACACATTCAACACAGTTATAATACAACCAAAAACTATGAAAGTGCAAATAACAACACTTATATATTTATTATTAACAAATCTTTAACAATAAGATCGACTTACAACACTAAAGTATAACTAACATATCGAAATCGAGTCTTTAAATTAAACCATTTGCTTTATCTATACAAAAAAATGTATTTTATTTTTAAAAAAATCATTTTATAGTTCACTTTTGACTATCCAATATTTTTGACTAGGCACTGGTAAATTTTGACTGTTGCGATTTGTACACACATTTATATACAATGTAATAACATTTGTATATATTGCATAACATACAGGATATGTAGATGAAAAAAATAATAATGAAATGTAGATCTTAGTCTTCATATTATATGAAGGCCCCAACGGCAAGAACCAACACTTGAATAATGCTTTTAAATTGCTTAAAAATATACTTGATACTTGTTATCATAAAATATTTAATTGTACTTTATTATTATTGTAAAAACATCCATATACTATGATTATTTGTAAAGCAATAAGGTAATTGAAAAGTATTATATATTGGTTAGGTCCTCGGTCAAAGCTGCCAGTTAGGGGTAACTAAATTTCACGAGTGAATATGAACTTGCCATGGAGTTTTCATACTGACATAATAAAAATTGTATATTCTTATTTACCATGCTTATTTTCATCACCAGTGGTTACTCATTCGGTTGCCCCTAGGGGGTCTGTGGTGACCCCGGGGCCTCCGATAGTTGCCGTTGCCCCTAGAGAGGTGTGTTTTGAAGTTGTGCTCGTCTATCAGCGGCGTCGTCAGCAACGGAGTTGGCTTCCGACTAAAGTTTATTGGTGGAGGCATATGGCTGAAATTTGGCATGCTGTTGTTCCTTGCGAAGTTGGGCATGGGTGGGTTCATCATCCTGCCACCGCGCTTCTGCCACGACTCTTCCTCTTCATTGTTTTCCCAGTCTTCATCGTTTTGGCTGTAGAACGAGCTATTGTTGTCTTGTAAGTTTGGATTCTGCGGATTCATCGCATTGCTCGGAAAGTCGCTGAATATGTCTTTATCTTTGTTGAAATAGTTATAATTGGACGAATTATCCAAATCGTCATTGCTGTTGATACGCACTAAGTTCGTTCTAGCGAAAGAGCTGTTTTGCTGCGAGTTGTTGTGACTGTCGTTCTGCGTCGACATTCTGTTATTCGGCGTCCTATTATTTGCATCTTGCTTTCTGTATGTCGGAGGCTGCTGTTGGTAAGATCCGGGCGAATGACCGTGTATCCGCGCCATTGAGTTTTCCAACCTCAAGTTTCTCGTGAATTCTAAAATATAAATCACATAAATAAGCAGTTCATTACGACCAATAAAAATATTTTTACTAGCTACTGTATATTCACTGAAAGCAGCCATATATTTACCGTCAAAATATAATTTTGACACAAATTTTAAAAGCTCTTCTCAATGAATAAATTTTACTGATTTACCATCATCTTGAGACGATTGATTAGGATCATCCATATTTTCTTCGTCTGACATTTCCATGTCTATGCTTTCGACGTTGTCCGTCATCAAACGTCGCGTCGGCGGTTGTATCGTCATGATCGGTAAAGGCGGCGGAACCGCAGTGGAAAACTCATCACTTCTATAATCCTATCGAGCAAAATAGTTTTTTTTATAAAATAATCACAAATATTCCATGCAAAAATATATTACACATACCTGATCGGATTGTGAAGCTAGAGGAGTCCACGGGGATATCGGGGGTGGAGCTGGCGGCGGAGGTATAGATCCCATAGTGAGAGAAATTAAATTTCTATGATCTACATCTGCAAAATAAAATAAAATTAATATATGTACATTTATTAAAAAATATTTTCATTTAGATATACCTTTAGCACTTCTGTTCAGATCATTTTGTAATTGTGGCGATAGAATGGGAGGTGGTGGTAATCTTCTATGATCTACGTCATCCCCTTTCATCAGCACTAGACAATTTTAATAATAAATTATGTATATTACTATATTATTTATGGATTATAATATGAATTACCTTGATGGATTAAAAGCGGAGGCGCCAAGAGTTGTCTGTGGTCCACATCAGGCATTGGAGGTGGAACAGGTATGATAGGAGGTGGGAGAGGTGGCGAAGAAAATCTTTCCAAAGGCGACTCGGGAGTTTCCAAAGGTAGAATCCTCTATAAAAATTAAAAGTAATGAATTATACAGGTTAATAATGAGTCACATTAGCTGTTACAACATACCGACGAATAAAGTTTAAGATGCTATTAAATTTCTTTGTAAATATTTTTTTTTATTAAATAAATTAGTTTTAATTTTGATTTTATACGACCTACAGATTGAAAACCATTGATAAAATAATTTTAACAGATGTGCCAGTACAAGTCTAAAGTTTCGACTAATATTTTTTTATTTTTTCTAATGCCAAAGATATTATATTATATTTTCAACTATTTATACATACAGCATCCTAATTCTATATTTAAATAAAAAATACCTGCATATCCCAAGCGCTGTTCCATTTTCCGCTCGTATTAGTATCTTGCACATACAAATCAGGCGACGGGGTTACATCTGAAATATATAATAACATTTGAATATTTAGATCAGATAATTCAATATATATAACATTAAATAAATTACCAGTATTTTTTATGCTTGTATTTGAGATGCTTCCATAAAAATTCATAGGAGGAAGGACGGGACGCGGTGTTTCCACAGTGTCCGACGAAGGGTCTATTAAATCCAGTCCCGGTAAAATGGGAGGAGGCGGCGGTGGTGGGGGAGTCAATAAAGGTAAATATGAATCTAAAATACAGCGTTATAATATAAACATATAAACAACATATTAAACTTTAATGATTAGTTACCGTTTGAAGATAGGGAGAGTGGAGGCTTATTTGGTATTAGAGATTGTAACAATGAATGAATATCGACTACAACGTCCGTAGCTGAATCAGTCCTACTGTTGATGACTTCGATTTTGTTAGCTGAAATTATTAATATGAATGTAACAGTAAAATGATTTAGTTGAAAATTTTGCGTTTGCTTACCTTCTTCAGATTTTCCGGATAATATATCAGATGCACTGCGTAATGAAGATAGCGAAAAACTTGAATTTCCTACAAAGCTGGAGAAACTCTTTGCTGCAAAATCTTTTCCCATGTCGCTTCCGAATGAATTATTTAAATTGCTGCAATCTGTAGAAAGAAATGTAGCACAATTTAAAAATAACAATGCAATTAAGTATGCAAAGCCAAAACTCATATTCTATTATACGCGTATTAATTAGAGTAATAGAAACATATTAGGGCTTCCAAGCCGGTTAACACATTGTTGTCGGGTGATTTCGGGCATTGTCTTAAGCCTGGCGCGGGCCATTTTTTAGCAGCCGCGGAATTAATCGGAAACGAAGAATTTCCGCGTTTTTTTTCGGAAACTCGCCATAACTTTTATACTATACAATATAAAATTATGAAATTTAAAACCCAGACTTACCATAAACAGTACTATCAAATAAAGAAGAAACATGGAGGTTGACACTTTTATATTCACTGGAAACTTGCGTTTATTTTGCACATAAAAGTACTATAAAAATGTATGTAATAAAAAATCGAATTAAACACTAAATAAAACTAAAATATGTCACAATTTGTTTTTATGAATAGTTTTTGAACGTATGATATCTCTAAAAACACATACCTCTGTGTAGAGGTATGTCAAAAGGTACATATCCACACTTTTGGTCCAATCATCAATAATCAGATAAATTATCCACACAAATTCATCGTCAGATTTCTTTTCATCGGGTGAAAACATTTCGGGGTGTAAAACTATTTTTTACACAACCGAATGACCGAACATTTACGCGTAACTGTACTGATGTATTTTTTTTATAACAAGTCACAGATGTCGCAATGACTGTTGCTTGTTATCTACCCCAGGTCAAGTTTCATTGGAATTTGTTTTGTTTTCTCACTCCCGACCATCCCTTCTTTTACATCAGGTAGAAAGTAATTCCTCGAAGCATCTTGAATAGATTTGTGACATAATGGAAGATATTTGGGATAATAGGATTTTTTTATAGTTCGTTATTTAACTTTTTGTACGGTATAAAAAATCAATATCAAAATTAGTACAATACATTTGGTGGAATTGTAATAAATGCGATGACGAATAAAATAATGTCTTTATTGAATATCAAAGCAGTGATATCTAGCTGCTGACAACAAAAAAAAATGCAGTTCAAATTACACGGATAAACACGTGAGCCGACTTCTAGCAACAGACTACAAAAAACGGATTTTTACGGGTCCCGCAATCCAGCAGCAGTTCCGCAAAAACGGAAAAATCCGTGTCCCGACAACAATGTGTTAAAACCAAAATCGATTTACCAGTTTTTCACCAACTTAAAAAAAACGAAAACCAGATTTTTTTGATTCAGTTAACCGTTTTTTAACGATAATTTTTAAATTAAATAAAAAATATTAATTTTTTCCCAAAAATTATAAATAACGCACAAAATTTATAAATAAATACCTAATCCTTCGTTTAGGATTCATTCTAAAATTTAGCTTAATTTAATTTATTTATTTATCAACAAAGATAAGAAAACTCCTTGGCTCATTGCCTCAACTCAGAAAAAAGATTCATTAATTATTATGGAAATGTATGAAAGTATATGCAACATTTTAATTTTCCGATGACGGTTAAAACATATTATGAAAAAGCAAAATGTTTCTAAGTAAACGCTTGGTTTTCTCAATACTCTTTATGGAGACCTGAGCTATAAGAACTAAGGAATGATGATGTTGAAAGGTAATTAGTGTCTTTCTAATGTTTCTATAAAAGAAGGGTTAAGTTTTCAAGAACATTTATCGGTTATATGCAGAATTATTCATATCATATCATATCTTATGGAGATGTAGGTAGAAAAAACTCACTTTTTCTTTCCTCAAACTTGACAAAAGTAAAATGAACATTAACCCTTTGGCTACCGAAATCCGATATATCGGCTTTTGCTACACTAGCGAGAACTGCCGGATCCGACGGCTCCGAAATCGTAGTATCCAATACATTTGCAACCGTCTGTAGGGTAATTGATTCAGGGGTTTATAACATTTTTTCAAATATATGTTATAAATATATTATAATCATTATTTTTATACATATACACACACACATATATATATATATATATATATATATATACATATATACATATATACATATATATATATATACATATATATATATATATATATATACATATATATATATATATATATATATCTGTATATCTGTATATATATATATATATATATATATATATACATACATACATACATACATACATATATATATATATATATATATATATATATATATATATATATATATATATATATATATATATATATATATATATATATATATATATATATACATATATATATATATACATATATATATACAGACTGTTGAATATATATATATATATATATATATATATATATACATATATACATATATACATATATATATATATACATATATATATATATATATATATATACATATATATATATATATATATATATCTGTATATCTGTATATATATATATATATATATATATATATACATACATACATACATACATACATATATATATATATAAATATATATATATATATATATATATATATATATACATACATATATATATATATATATATATATATATACATATATATATATATACATATATATATACATAAATATATATATATATACATAAATATATATATATATATATATATATATATTTACATATATATATACTTAAATATATATATATATATATATATATATATATATATACATATATATATACATATATATATATATATATATACATATATATATATATATACATATATATATACATATATATATATATATACATATATATATATACATAAATATATATATATATATATATATATATATATATATATATATATATATATATATATATATATATATATATATATATATATATATATATATATATATATATATATTCAACAGTCTGTATGGTATTTTTACTTAAACCATTATTTAAAAATATCATATTTTATTAATTTACGAAAAGTTTTATTTACATTTTAAAAATAAATAACATATTATATATTATTGTTATGGATTCCTGGTCGGAGTTCGGCCGCTCAGATCTCGTAATTTTTAATACGTCATGCGATAATGACTCTTATTACAGTGCAAATAAGAATTAAAATAACACACAATCGCATATTCGTCATTAATTAGGTCAAGTTCACTGCAGACAGCGTCGCACGCCGCGACAGCATGTTTACAAACTAAAATACACATTTGGACTTTTTAATTATTTAATAAAAAGTCCCGGCAGTTCTGGAACATTTTTCCAAAAATGCCCGGCATCCAAAGGGTTAATAAGAGAAGAATTTCACTGAAGGTAAAAATCTTAAAGAAAAGTGGTGATTGTAAGGCATATACAATTGAATAATACAATTTCATGAATGATAATGAATGATTTTACTACACTTGTATATGTATTATATATACTTGAATTATCCAGTATCCCAGAAGGCAGCTCCAAATCTTCATCTGGACCTGGAGACGGTACTGGCTCTCCGGGAGAGGGGGGCGATGGAACTGGACTCTTAATCTCCGATGGCAGCTCCTTGCATAGTTCGTCTAACTTACGTTTTAAACCACGTACATGATTGCCGAAATTTTTATACGCCTAAAAACGAGCTTATTTAAAATCCCTGTTACATGAATCATAAAATGTTATATAAATAAAATCTTACATTTGCTACAACTTTGACTTCCCCTTTCGTCGTGTTATAGTGAATTCTAGCTTTCTCCAACATGCGGCACAATGCGGCCCGTGCCACGAGCTCTTTCTGCATAGCACAAACGCAGCCTTCCAGCTTCAATATTCCATCGTCCAGATCCTTCTTTGCTCCGTCAGTATCTCGTCGATCTGTTTATTGATAATATAAATTACTCTATGAAAGATCACGTAATATAGAAGGTAAAATTGATAACAAACCTTTCAACAGTTGGCACAAAACTTTAACGTTCTTTAAAGGCAAAGTGCATTCATTGATTTGCTTCAGTTGAACCTCGGTTTCAGTTTCGAGTACTGAGCATTGCCTTATCTTATTGACGAGTTGTTTTGCCTAAAATTAATAAACCGTTCAATCTTATCCACATTTAGTAAAATATATACAAGTTTAGGATCATTACTTGAAAGTCATTAGGATCAACATCAGCCGGTTTACCGGCAGTTATACTAAGCAAGCCCGTCAAATCGGTCAGGAACTCTTCATCGTAGATCTGTCTTTCTTTCCAAATTCGAAAAATTCTTAAAATTTTATTTTTTATTTTATCATCCCTAAAATAAAATTATCATTTTATAAATTATATTACCAAAACAATATATATATTTTTTAATATAAAATATATTACCTAACAAGAGGTGTAGCTTTTTGTAAAGTCGTCCCCCAACTTTCGACAAATTCATAGCTTTTTTTCTTACTATATTGAATCACATCATTGGCAAGATAGAAAAGGGTGAGTCTTTGCTCGACTTTAGCTAAAAAAATGTTTATTCATAAAGACATGTAAAACTTTTTGCATAATTAATTTATAATATCGATTGCGATAACTAACCTCTCTTTAAGATACTCAACCAACTGGCAACTATCTTCTTGTGATGCTGTCTTTTTTGTAAGCACCAGGAAGAGAGTCCTTGTATACTGTCTTGAGTATCTTTTAGCGACGTTAATTGCTTCTCAAATGATAATGTATCAAATTCTTCTGTCGCCGTTGAAGACATGCTGGTGATGTGTTGTTTTCAATTTGATATTACCTCATCTTCATATATTATCTAAAATAATATAAACTGTCATATTATAAAAAAAACTTTTCACATCCAGATTTGTTGTATTTAATGCAAATATTGATATCTGTTGTAATGAAAGAAGAATTACACTTAAAGTGGTAATCAAATTCAATTTACAAAAATCAATATTTGGAAATTGCTCAAATTAAGATAGCTTTTCTATAGAACAGAATAATACATTGTAATTATAGAAGTAAAAATTACAATTATGACTATAATCCCGAATGAATCCCGAAATTTTCTGTTTTTGCAAGTCTATGCATTAACAGTGGGTTATAGAATATTCTGAGCGACAAAATAATCATATTATTAGTAACGTTTTTGAAGGAGCACATATACTACAAAAATATTTAGTAAAAACATCTATAATTTTTAATAAATGAATAACAAAACGTAGCGAAAACGGATACATTTGAGTAGCCTATATTGTCCCCCCACAGATGTACCCGTTTTAAGAAGTACCTTTTATTGGTGAACTTTTAAAAAGCATATTAATGTCCCTGTGCAACTTTTTTACTTAGTGTGCAAAAAAATTTAATAAAATTATATATTTGTTATTTTAACACTTAATGTGCAGCACTTAAGCGAAAAAACACACGTACCGTCGGCAAATAATTGCAATTTTCAAATTGTCATACTACTAAAACTACACTACTGATAATTATAAAAATTGGTGTGGGCACTCACCAAATACAATATCAATGATAACTTTACGGTCGTAAATATTCAATCTACACAAAGGGAAAAATCTTTGTCGGCTTTTGCAAAATGCCATAAATTAGGCATAAAATAAGTTTCAGAATACGAACACCACATGCATGAATATCCTAGAATTTGTCAGCATCGATTCTTAATGAGAATTCCTTATGGTGTGACATTGATATAAACCTATTTAGGATAATATATGTATAAGTATATTGAAAAAGATTTTTTTTAACATAACTAATTATTTTTAATTATTTAATTTTGTATGGAAAGAATTATAATAATGACATACATATGTTAGAAGATAATACTATCTTAAATATAATTATTCTATTTTGGTACCCTAAAATATTCAAAGATGTCATTAACACATTGTTGTCGGGTCGTATTGTTTCAAGCCTGGCGCGGGCTATTTTTTAGCAGCGGCGGAATTTTTCGGAAACGAAGAATTTCCGCGTTTTTTTTCGGAAACTCGCCATAACTTTTATACTATACAATATGAAATTATGAAATTTTAAACACAGACTTACTATAAACAGTACTATCAAATGAAGAAGAAACATGGAGGTTGACAGTTTTATATTCATTGGAAAATTGCGTTTATTTTGCACATAAAAGTACTATAAAAATGTATGTAATAAAAAATCAAATTAAACACTAAATAAAACTAAAATATGTCACAATTTGTTTTTAAGAATAGTTTTTCAACGTATGATATCTCTAAAAACACGTACCTCTGTGTAGAGGTATGTCAAAAGGTACATAGCCACAATTTTGGTCCAATCATCAATAATCAGATAAATTATCCACACAAAATTCATCGTCAGATTTATTTACATTTCGGGGTTTAAAACTATTTTTTAGAAACAACCGAACGACCGAACATTTACGCGTAACTGTAATGATGTATTTTTTTTTATAACAAGTCACAGATGTTGCAATGACTGTTGCTTGTTATCTACCCCAGGTCAAATTTCATTGGAATTTGTTTTGTTTTCTCACTCCTGACCATCCCTTCTTTTAGGGCCCATACGCACTGTCGGCTAGCCGCCGGCGACTAGCCGCCCGGCGACTGTACTTTATATGGTTTTAAATGGGTGCATACGCACGAAGGCGCCGAGTCGCCGGAGCGTCAGGCGCGATCCTGTGCAGGGGTGATGCACAGGCGATTTGCCTGTCGCGGCAACCTATAAAAGCATGGGTTTAGATGAGTGCATTCGCACGAGGAGCGACTTTCGAGGCGACTTATACATCATTCACACAAAATGGCTTCGACACAAAAAAGCTCGTCGTAGAAATTGAATCCTGAATCGTTTACAATAATTTTATATGAATATTGATAATGAAAAAAAAATATTGTGAAATAATATGTATAATTATATTATTTTATTTCTTGCTTCTCGATTTAAATTAATTTTATTAACATAATACAGATACATTTATAATTGCATTTGGGAAACAAAAAGCGTTTCATACGGGGAAATTCAATATTATATTGAAATTAAAATAATATTTTTTTCTCTTTAAAATTAATATTGCAATTTCTTCGCGAATGTACTACCCAACCTCGAGTCGTTCGGCTTAGCCGCCTAGTCTAGCTACCTGCGTTTTTGATCCGGCGGTCCCTAGTCGCCGGCGGCTAGCCGACAGTGCGTATGGGCCCTTACATCAGGTAGAAAGTAATTCCTCGAAGCATCTTGAATAGAATTGAACATAATGGAAGATATTTGGGATAACAGGATTTTTTTATAGTTCGTTATTTAACTTTTTGTACGGTATAAAAATTCAATATCAAAATTAGTACAATACATTTGGTGGAACTGTAATAAATGCGACGACGAATAAAATAATGTCTTCATTAAATATCAAAACAGTGACATCTAGCTGCTGACAGCAAAAAAAATGCAGTTCAAATTACACGGATAAACACGTGAGCCGACTTCTAGCAACAGACTACAAAAAACGGATTTTTACGGGTCCCGCAATCCAGCAGCAGTTCCGCAAAAAACGGAAAAATCCGTGTCCCGACAACAATGTGTTAAGAGTCTGTTAGGCCCACTGTCCACGGAGGCGTCGCTGCATAGACGCGTATTCGTCATTGTACGCTTGTTCTACGCCTGCTTGCTGCGTACATATAAACTAACGAAACACTGTCGACGGAGCTGCAACGTCACGCACACGAAGCTGCATGCAAGCTTCATGACGACAGTCGTCAAGCATGTCAGACGCCCGAGCGAGCTGTCCATGGGACGTCGCTGCATAGATGCGTATTCGTCATTGTACGCTTGTTGTACGCCTGCTTGCTGCGTACATATAAACTAACGAAACATTATTTGACTTCTCACCTCACTCCAAGCTTTCTCAGTAATATCTTTTCTTGCATAATTTGCAAGATTACTATTATAAAGACACTGGTACTTTTCGACGATCTGAAAAAATTAGCAGCTGAAATTGCGATTGTTTTCTACACGTTCACGCAGTTCGATACGCCCGGGCGTCTGACATGCTTGACGCCTGTCGTCATGAAGCTTGCATGCAGCGACGTGAGCGTGACGTTGCAGCTCGGTCGACAGTGTTTCGTTAGTTTATAATATAAACTAACGAAACACTGTCGACTGAGAAAGCTTGAAGTGAGGTAAGAAGTCAAATAATATTTCGTTAGTTTATATGTACCCAGCAAGCAGGCGTACAAGCGTACAATGACGAATACGCGTCTATGCAGCGACGCCTCCGTGGACAGTGGGCCTTAAAGATCGAGTGTCATAAAAGCGTGTTAAGATGTGTCTGGCTGTACGATCGAGTCCCCAAAAAGTTAATCGAATTCTGGCGTTTTAGGTGTTAATAATAGAGCTACGGATTCTACAATAAATGGTAAATAAAAAGGAAAAGAAAATTTAAATCCGGTGTAAATTAAAACACCACTAAAAAAATTATATGAGGGAAAAATCGGCAATTTTTATGTAATAGCGCTCAAGCGCAATCAGCCTGCGATTAAGTGTAAAAATGTTTTATTCCTGAAATATAAAAAACCCTAATTTTGTTTAAAAATAAATATTAATCCTATCCAGTCGCGTGTCGAGTCTGACTCAACATTTTAATGATATATTAATTAATAACTCAAATTTCAAAGTACATATTTTTTTACTCATTGTGTTTAAAACAAAGTTCGGAAAAGAATGTTGATGGTTTTTTTTTAAATTTACAATATTTCGTCTACCTACTAGAGATACAGAAGGGGCTGGCGCCAGGTCCTTTCAGAACAAAACGCTCGCAACGCGCATATAAATATTTTTTTGCAAAAGCGAACGTTACAATAAATATGAAATGCCTAAAATTGTGAAAAAAAATAATGACAAAGACAAATTTGAAAGTAGTTATAAGTTCAGATGAAAAATGCGCCAAAGAGAGCAATAAGAAAAGCCCAAAAGCTGCGAATGCCGATGAATCAAGAATTCCGGATCTTCGGCCACACTTTCACTTACAGCAGCAATACTATCGGCTGAATGGGCGCAGTGGGCGATAATGCACAGGCTTTCCAGTCTTTTAAAAAAGTTTCGCTCAGTAGGATGATGAAATTGGTCATAATCTTTTTTAAATTTCGATACACAGTTCGTATAAATTGTTATTTCTATAGAACAATTGAATAATTTTCAATCCATTTCTAAATGTGTTGTTGCAAACAAACATTTGACACTTACTAACAGGGGTGATTATTGACAGCTGTCTGATTTACAGTGCTGCCAACATAGGAAACTCGTATTGGATCACTCTGTATATGGAAAAATTAGAGCATAGTTTCTCAAATATTTTTGAAACAATCCCTTTTTAGACCATTTTTTGCAGCCCTTCTGACAAATATTTTTAAATGAAATGTGTCTAAAAGGACATTCTATGGTATTGTATTGTATGGAGTAGCAAAAAACATTTTTCATTGTGTTGCAAATTTGCAAAAAAAAACTCCAAACTGTAATGATATTTATATATGGCTCCTAAAATTTCATATTTTCATAATGTTACATACTGTTAGATATGAAATAGTTGGAATTTGATGTTAATATATATTTTTCTTTATTAAATGGATTAATATTTTTTTATGAAAGGTTAATAACCAAAAATACACTTTTAATATTAAGGAAGTAACTAACGCACAAAGTCCCGCGCAAAGTAATAGCATGACTTTATAAATGAAATCCTACAGTGAATAGAAATCAGAGATTTTCATTGCTGCGGAGCTTGATCAATAATCACCATTATTCTGCACTCTCGTGTACTATGAGAGTGCAGAATATTGATAAATAAATATACAATAATAACTTTATACTTAACCCCTTAAGTGGATATGTCGTATATATCCGTCATGACAAAAGTACTTGTAAAGTGGGTATGACGGATATATCCGCATTTTGAAAATTTTAGCAAAACTCAATGGAAACGACGGATATGTCCGCTTGCGCAGATGTTTACGTTAGATGTATGAATGATTCATCTCGGGAACCGACTTATTCAAACTTGATTATGTCAGTGTGTGTCAAGCGATCGTAAAGGTTTCACAGATTTGGTTTGTTCAATTCATATTGTTCGTTTTATATTCTACATAGTTTTTACTTGTAAGTTGGTTGCAATAATTAATAATCTTATTCAGAATAGTACTATTATCAATAAAAATATGTTTGATAGAAAAAAGGGAAGAGAAGTTAAGAAGATCTAAAACCGCAAAACCTTTACATTTAGTAATAGCAAATTTTCCGTTATTAATTCCGCCGACGACATAACAAAAGCCAACAAAACGATATGTACTGTGTTATAAAAAAGGTATTCGAAAGGAATCTAAATACTGGTGTAAAGACTGCAACAGATCACCACTTTGCGCAGCTCCATGTCTTAAAATATATCACACCAAAAAATATTATTTTGGTGTATATATATCCGCTAGCGGCAAAAAGTTCGTGTCACTGCGGATCACACTTTCAACAGTGAAGCACAACGTTGAAGGGGTTAAGCACACTACCTATTTATCGATCGTAAAGATGCATATCACTCAATAACTATAAATAAATTATATACAGTTATAAAATAATTAAAACGCCAAAGTATATGGTGATATTTGGATGTGTGTAGTTGGACAACTAGAAAATACTCATGCAATTTTTTGCAATACTTTTTACAAATACTCATAAAGTAGCCGACACCCCAAATAGCACATCGCCAATTTAACGTGTTAATGAGGGGGGGGACTTCTATAATTGACAAAAAATTCGATATCTTCCTCGTTACCTCCTTTTTTATTACATACATTCCATCACCAAATGTCGGCCTTATCTTATAGATCTTCTGAAGCTTTGATGCTAATATTTTATTTTATTTTATTGGTACACTATTCACAGTTTTTACTATTGCGAATACATTAACAATCGGTAAAAAAAGTTAGTTCCAAATTTGACTGAAAAACACAGTATTTTAGCTTACATATAGAAAATTGAAATGTTACTACGAGGGTTAAATGTCAGATTTTCAAAATATAACTATGATAAATTGCATTATAAACAACAGTCAAAAGAGGTATTATTCAAAACCATACAGAGGAAAATTCCGCAACGACAGATAGGCAAACACTTAAAAAGCAGGTACTAAAGACTATTTCAGCCATTAGTTATTTGTAAACACTTTTATAGATAGATTAAATGAGTCCTTATTATTTTATAAATATAAAATTGATTACTGTTGTTTTCACCTTAAAAAAATACCAGTTATCAGTTTAATTTCAATAATATCATAAATATGTATTGAAATCAATCATATTACATGTTTGACAATCAAAAAGTAATATAAAAATTATCCATACCGCGTTCTTATTCATATAGTGTAATACTCATACACATTATATAGTATATTTTTACACACATGAAAATATCACAATACAAAGCAACTTACTGATAATATAAGCAGGCTAAGCTATCCTGCATGTTCTTAAGAGTCGATCAGACAATATAGCCCGGATCCGAACTATCTTCGAGCGAGTTTTATTATACAAATGCTTTTCACAACACCAAATGTCAAAGCGCGAAAATGACCCCGCGATGTGTATTATTAGTCTGCGCGGAACCAGACTCGCGAGACGGCCAGCACGCGGGTGTGTCGCGGAGAATTCACGGACGAAGGTCCCAAGGGCTCTGAAGTACGACAGAAGGCGTATGCATAAAATTAACTGCAAACAACACCGAAAATGCCGGACGCTCGGCCGAATAAACGACAATAATATCATAACAGAACGATTCGCGGCCAGCTCGCCTTTGGCCATAGCAACTGTTTCTATGAAATTTTATTTTTATAAGCAAATTTTACAACTGTTAAAAATCAATTATGAATATGTTTTATCAATTTTAAGAAGGTATTTGTTTTATTAATCATTGTTTTTTAAAATAAAGTTATTTTCGTTCAAACATCGATTACAAGGTGGCGGAATGACAGCGTAAATATAAATGGGTGTGAATTTATTGCACTATAAAGTTATTTAAATAAATTTATTTACTGCCTAAATTCAGTCATAAAGTTTATAAATATTTATGTTTTTATAAACACACCTGTCTAATATAGCGACGTTATTTCAGGCCTGTAAGAACAATACGTTTGTTTTACAATGCTGATTTTGCCCTATTGGCTACAAAGTGGCCAACAACGTTTTGTTATATTAATCCCCGCTGCGTCATATTGCTGTGCTATTTATAATCCTTCTTTCAAGTAAATTCGTTGTAGATAGTTATTTATGGGGGTGCTTACTGATCTGAATAATACTCGCACGCTACCGTTCGTTTGCAACTAATCTGTTGAGAATTTAAAACGTATTTATATAGCAGTGCGTTGTAACTATTAGAGCCAAACCAGCGGTGCGATGAAGTGGGAAATAGATAACCATTGGTTTGGGCGCGTGACGCCATCGTTCTAAGCAAGTACTTTACTCAAATATCTCATTTATTACCTTAAAGGGGAGTAGCGTTTCAATATTTTTTTATAATTACACTACTGCTGAAAAGTATCCGTTTTATAGTGAAAAGGGTTTCTTTCTACTTTAGTGTGCGGTCTAACTTGACAAAAAAATCCTAACCAAATTCAAAGGGGGGGCAGGTAAGAGCATTTTCTTTCTCTTGAATTGGGCCAGAAAAATACATGTCAATTTAAAAAATATTATGAATTTTAATGAAATCAAAATATTAAGAGAACGACTACAGACTTTAACCCACGACAACATTGATAAGCGATTAACTGCAATTTTTAATGGACGTTGGGAGAATAAACACGCGCATGGCGAAAAAAACTAAGTTTTAAATTTTAAAATGATTCGATCACCCTTATATTTTTAACTTTTTACAACATATACAAAACAACTGTGATATATGGCTAGTTTAGACACAGCGCTATCCGCGCGGACAGGTATGAACGAATATGAGGGCTCTAATGTAAATAAGCTCCGCGCGGTTGTAAATAAGGTTCGAAATTTGATGACGGCTAGATCCGTCATCCTTGCCTGGGTCTTGTTCGCCTTGACGCCTAGACATCAAACGCGGTGAAATGGTTAATTGTTCTATTTTAACATCTTGCTCAACAACTGACATGCTTAGACCAAAAATCAAATCGCATAACCGTTATAATTTTGACGTTTATTTGTCAACGGTCACAATGGCACTGTCACAATTTTAAAACCAGGTATTAATGTAACCTATTCTATTATTTTGAAACATAATTCTTTGCGTAATTCTTTACGTTATTTGTTGTAATTATAACACTTTTTCTAATTATCCTTCGTATATTTACGAGATCCATCCCAAATGTTAGTGTACTGATTTTTATTTATTAAAATGTATGTAAGACTCACATAAACAAATTATATTATTCAAAACACGACCCTTAAATATTTATCTCCGTTTCAAAGGTAACATTTTCAAAAGTTTTTCAGCAGCTCCAAGCCATTTCAATAATTATGTGTGAAGTAATACAAAGGGGAAAAAACAAGTTTTGATATATACACATATATTAAAGGGGGTATGCATTATGATGATTAATATGTATATTGCACATTTATTTGGCAAAGTATTTTTTTAAATTTAGTATGATACTTTTTTAAAACAATCCCTTAAAAGAAAACCAGATATTTTTGCACAAGTTTCGCAATAATATGTAGTTTCTTATCTTTCTTTGCAAGTTTTGCGGTTCTGGTCTACAAATTCTAATTGTGATTGTTTGAATATTTAAAAAAATCCTTTATGGGAATAAAATATTTTATTAAGAAATCATTCTGGAATGAAATACCTGTAACCAAATTGCTTCCATATTCAGAACATAAATAATTAACATATTTATGTCGACCCTAAAAAATCTCAATTCTTAGGGTATTTCTAATGGTTTTAAAGCTTTATCTAAAATATAGATATAATAGTCATTATCTTCACTGCATTCTAATTCATTTTTGCTAGTCTTGAGACATTCTTCCAAACTATAAATTTAAAAAAACCTACTAATAACTAATATATATATATGATAAAACCATTTAAACATAAATATCGTTCAAATAAGAACAAATTACTGCAGAAATATGCATGATGTTCTGAGCGATACGTCGCGACACAGACTATTGTATCAAGCTCCTGCTGCAACTGCCGAACAGTCCTAAGCAGATCATTTTTTTATTAATTAGATATGTTAAATGAAACGGGTCGTGGAATAAGAAGTTGGTCTCTTTATAAACTGTTATGTTTTCATTCAAAAAAATATCACAATAGATTTAAATTATTTAAAAATCAGCAAAAATGTCGAGCCCACCTCGACATATGAGCTACTGGTAAAAAAACCGATGTCGAGTCCACCTCAACATAGAAATTCAAAGAGTAAAAATATTACCATTGTACATAAGGTGGCCAGATTTTAAAAATATCAAAAGAGGATACTAAAAATAAAAAGGGTATTTCGGAAATTTTTCTTTATTTTTTTTTTTTTTTTTAACCAATTGAGTTAAAACAAGCCTTGATAGACAGTTAAAATCGTTCCCTAGTTCATATGTAATCATTACATTTACAGTCTCAAAACACATCAACTTGCAATGTGTCTCCAAGTATAATAAAGACGAGAGTTGGATGCCACTATTTTTATTTTCAAGTATCTTGAATTGTTAATGAAAAATAGTCACGAAAGCCATATAATTCTTATATAGCAAAACAAAAATGATTTTGTCTGTGAAACACAATATATAGATAGATAGATATATTTGTTAGAAACAAAACATTGTTTTTACGCTGCTCCTAAAATTATGAACATTATCTTATAGTTCTTAAATTTTTTGTTGATCTTTATCTTCAATAGTTAAATTTTACATTTGTATATTCTCTTTATTTTTGCAGAACCTGATATTGAAAACGACATAAAAACATTTGCTTATGTTAAAAAGATTAAAATTGAGGTAAATAAATATTTTTATAGTAATGCTTAAAAAACGTAAATAAATATATATAGTAATACTAAAAAAAAAACGTATGTTATCTTAAATACTGTTGTTACTGTATTAAGTCTGAAGATGTAAAATGCGAAAATGATAGCAGTGTTAATTAATATGTAGATGAAGTGGACGATGTCTTCAAAACTGGTTAGTGATACTTATATAAAACTGTTTCATTTTAAAATATACAAATTATTGCTTATTATATGATTTCAGAAATGCACAACGTAGACGCACAAGATATACTGAAAGTGAATACTCGGTAAAGACGTTTCATCACAAGTGACAACCAATATAATAGTTAATTCGAGTTTGATTCCAATGTATAAAATGAAGAAAAACATTCATTCAACTTGTTCAATAATTCATAGTGATCTATGTGACTGAATGTGAATTATGTAAAAAAGCAATCAAAGCTTAATGCAATTTCTCATGACATGAAAACTCATGACCATACTTGTGAATATAAATGCAGAAAAGCATTCAGAATATAAAGCAAACTTTTAATCCATGTTAGAACTCATGGTGAGATGCTTTTGAATGTGAAAAAATTGGAAAAGCATAGAGAACTAAACGCTTTTTTTACTGTACATCATAAAAAGCATTAAAATATAATCATGATATATGCAAACTCATATTGATTTTCGTGACTTTAAATGTAAAAAATGTTAAGCATTCAGAAGTTACTCCAATATTTTATACTAAATGTAAAATCATATTGATGTTTGTGATTTTGAATGTGATAAATCCATTTAGATCTAAATATAATCTTTCACTACATATGCAAACGAATGGCGATGTATGTGAATATGAATATGATAAATATGGTAAAACATTAAAAATTAAATCCAAACTCATGAATTATAATGCGAAAATTTCGAAAAACATTTATACTCAAATGTAAACTTTTAATGCATACAAAATATCCAGTGACGAGTATCACCATTGAATAAAAGTATATGCAAATAAATAATCAAACTTGCTTGCAGAAAATGTTTAAAAACTTTTCTTTATAGTTTTAATTAAACATTAAGATTTACTACATAAAACGTATTTTAGGCATACCCTGTCTGTACTTATGTTCTTATAAATACATATATTAATAATATTTTGTATTTAAAACAGTCAAAAATGAAAAAGGCATCTTTGATAATTCTCTATGTTTCACCATTCCCATATATTTTTTTTATGTTATGTATATTGCTTTACTTGACTAATAAATCTAGTTTTAAAATTTAAATATTTAGCTTAAGAGAAATTATAACATGCAACTTAAAATGTTCTAAAATTAAATTAAATTCTTTGCTCACACTTTTGTGTTCGAATTGTGGATGTAGCAATGCACTATGCCTTTTTTTATATATAAAAATGTATTTATAAGTTAAGATTTTACAAAAGTTGTACTAATTTTACCGCTTTGAACCAGTTTTGCAAAACGGAACTTGATGTTTATATATTTATATATTTATATTCCTAGTAGACACATTAGATATTTATATTCCTAGTAGACACATGTTTATATTTTAAGTGCATTCATATCAGAAGCAAGTACCTAGGTACATTTATTCAATGACCTTAGAGCTCATTGATGAGTCGGCATGTAGCCACCACAATCATTTGATATCCTCCAACTGTATCGTACTTGTGTGCATCAATTTGATTAAACGATATTGTTATAATAATAATAACGTAGCTAGGGTTCACGACGCGATTTTTATTTCATTAGTATTTAATTTTCAAATTCTGACAACTCCAACGCCTTATGACAGGTGACAAATCATATGTGTATTTGGCCTTTTTCAGCTTCTACTAGCGTACCGTATTTCAGGACATTTACACAACAACCAGGAAAAAATGCCACACCTGCCGGGACGCCGGAACCAATGTGTATAACTAGGATGTATGGTAAGCTGACCAGATTTTGAAAATATCAAAGGAGGACACAAAAATGTCATTTTAGAAATTTATGTCATTTTTATGGATGCTGCGGGAGCTATAAAAATGTCATCTCAGATTTTTTTATTAGAGTAGGACAAAGTAGGGAAAATTTTCTAAGGAAGACAATCCTCTTCAAAGGAGGACATCTGGTCATCCTGGATAAACTTATTTATTGGAAAAAAATAACAATACAACAGATCAGCTTGTATTTTTACATTGAAATCTAGTTATTTAATCTTTATGGCAAAAATCTGGCAAACGTATTGTTTCACTAATTAAATTTTTCACTATTATTTTTATTAATTGAAATTATATTTCATGTTATTAAAAAAACGCTTAAAACCAACGACCTTCAGTGTCGAGATAAAGTTTACTACTTATAACGTAATAATGATTAATGACGGTATGACCATTTTCGAACTTACAGATAATAAAAGACGCCTAATTTAGTTTAGTATGTATTTTTAGACTATACTTGTATGCACGAGAAACTCAAAAAACGGCAATTTAATGGAAAAAGTCGAATGACTTCTGTCAAAATATTTATGGAAAAATTCCTAATAAGAATTTCAGTTTACGAGTAACATTAAATGAATATGAAAAAAATTTGGTTGAGATATCATTAAATTATGCATTTATAATAAAACAATCTAAAAATTTGTACTGCGAGACTATTAACGTCTGCGATTTATTTATATGAAAAAATTTCATTGTATATAGGCATTCAATTAATATTTGTACCAAATAAGTTTACTTTATAAGAAAACTCGAAAATTTCTTACTGCGCAGTCAATTTAACTGTTTCGTTTTGAATGAAAAGTGAAATAGCAATTTTTAAAAATGTTTAGATCATAAATAGCATCATTCATTAAATGATGAGTGATAAAAATAATCATACTTCCCCATTCAGTAGTTGTGAAGAAGTATCCGAGATTTTTTTTATTGGTTATTGAGAAATTTTTAGCTTGGCTGTTGTTATAAATTTTGTATTGGTTTCTGAAACTACTTTTATTAAAAAAAATAAACACACCAAATCCCGTATCGTTTAGACAAAAAAGCTAAATATGAGTAATACAGTGATGTAGAATTTTTTTCGAAAGCAATAAATGTATTTATATAAGTCAGATTAATTTATATTACTATGTAATATTGGAAAATGATAAGTGATGATATTTTTTACTACAATTTTATTAATTATAACTTGCTCTATTTATAAAAATGTTTTTTTTTTTATTAACTATTTAACAATTAATGAGTCCCTTGTTTATAAAAATCTTGATTCTTAGATCTTTTGAAAGCCGTAAGGGGCTTTTACAATATCACTCTAATTATTGAATTTCTTATTTCGAAAGAATAAGTCATTAATCTTAAAAAGGTGATTATCTGTAGGGATTTGAGAATATGGGCGATGAGGCAAAATTTACGATTTTAGTTCGTTTAATTTTGCAACGATAATTAGTGAAGTATTAGTTCTCGCATTATACACGAAGCAATATCCATTAAGTCTGTTTACGATGATCAGATGTTTTATAGTTAATTTTTTATGCATAGTTTAAATTTTACGGTTATCATATAAATATATATTTCTTATCGCTGGTAGTGATTCTCTTGAAGAATTAATCCCTATTGTTTCTAAGACCTTTCGAAGAATATACTTCAAACGTTGCTGTGTTTGCCTTGCAGTCAGTTTCTTGCAGGTACCCATTTGTGCATTTTTGTTTTCTGGGTTCTGCTGCGAGGGTTCGTATGTTGTTTGTAAATTAACTTTAACAAGCTTTCTTTATTTTCCTTCCCCAACAGCAGACGGAGCGATGGAGGTTTTATATAGGGCTTATTTTTAAGGTTATCATTACGAAATTTCACAAAATAACGCCTTACAATTCTCTGACTAACAATACCTTTGCCAAATCCTAAATTCATACTTGTTGTGGCCTGCGACTCACTGTGTTTCAGTTTTAACTCGTAAAAAAGTGATATGTAAATCTTTTGTCGACACCATAATGCATTTGAGCACAAAAATCAAGTCAAACTACAAATAAGATAAAAATAATGTACAACACAATAAATAAAATAGTAAGGTTATTTACTACAAACGTCTTGTTCCAATCACAGACTGTTTTTGATTATGTAAAAAGCTGATACTTGCTATGAAACAAAGTAAAATTATATTCAGATTCAATATTTATATAAAACCCGTACTAGAAAAGTCGTCAAATTAATAGTCATAATTACATAATTAAGGGGTCGTCGATTATGACCCTTCGATAATCAAAGCAACTAAATAATATATTTTTTAATATCAAAAAGTTAAATTTTTACCAAAAAAATGACGTGTCTTATTTAGCCACAAAAGTCTAAATTTACTTGTAAAAATCAAAATAATTTATTTGGCCGTACAGAACAAAATATTTCACAAAGTAAATGATACATCATAAAAATATTTTTTCCCGTAATTATTGCGTTTTTTTTAGCCTAGCTGTGTCCTTCTAGAACTAACGTCCCAGGCGATAGTAATATCAAATCAAAGTAAGGAAATGCAGTACGTCAATAGCCCTACTAATCTTCGTAATCAGTTTAGAAACAGTTTTAAATTACATTATACATATAATTGAAGGGTAGATAATGACCACTTGTTTGAAGCAACAGTCGGGTTAAGCGATAAGGCAAAAGATAAAATTTGTTCGGTTGCGTATGATCTGTGACCCTCGATGAGACTCTGAACTTATTTGTTGAGTGAAACGAATTTCTACTCATTCGGTCACCATCCGTCCGACGGTAAACTAACAGTGCATCGAACCTTCGACAGGGACTATTGCAATCGGTATCATTATTATGCTAAGCCGATTAGTGATATTGTGATATTTTAAGTGAAACATCCTGAAAGGGAAACTCGATAAAATGCGACATTCCGCGTTATTAATGTGCTTATTTTACCTGTTAAGGTTTGGCGATGGACGTAAGTATGCCAAAAACTTATATTTTTTCATTTGAAAAATTCAAATCAATGCGAAACTCACTAGGGAGCAAAAGGGAAACTAAAGTTTCACACGAGAACTTTGCTTGCATTATTACAAGGATGTTTAATTGATCGTTATCGAAAATGACGATTTAATCGCGCGCAACTTATGTATAATTTATAAAATAATATTTATTTATATAAACTAGCTGATTTGAACAGATTTCCGTGAATTGTGATGATTGTGATAATATTTGGCCTTACAATCAAAAGGTCAAAAGCTAAATACTGATAGAAATATTATAAATATACTTATGTTATTTGTACAGAGTCGCGACGATTAGTTGTATGAATTGGATATATTTACATGGCTTTAATTAGATGGGGGTGATATGTTACATTTTTAAAAAGTATATAAAAAGCTAAAATACAAGTTTATTATTATTTTTGCAATAATTATGCTTTTTTAAATTCAGATAATAATAGATAAAAAATACTTTTTGTAAATACTTATTTTAATGTGGCAATACTGTATTTGTTCTCTCATTTTTGAGCTAGTTATATATTGTATATATATTCATATTTTTTTAATAATTATTATTTTTCTATAAAACAATACTTTTTTTGAGTTCGTGAAATATCATATTATCTTATAATAAAAGGATTATTATTTATAATTAAAAAAAAATAATTATTGTAGAACAATTAAAAATAACTTTTTTATATTGGCAACATTCTTTATGCGCGGTACTTTCTTAGTTCATCGTACTCTTGGATGAGAGAAATGATAGTCGTTTGATAATAATACATGTATATTTTTTATATTGCTAGCTCACGATAATAATATTATAATAAACATAAGTTGCATAGAAAAACACGTATTTTAAAATAAATATTTATAATGCAATGTCATTTATGAGTAGTTATTTCAGATACATTCTGTATTATATTATATCCCTATCTATATTCAATTAACCATTAATTTTATTAAATTAATGTTTTCACTAATGTATGAATATCACATGTCAATGTAACTTCTAACTAAGTGTTCATTAAATTATATCAACAACATCCGTCTATTGATCAATTTCATTGCTATAAGACTAGTCTGCGAATATTTCACAATACATTCGTTAATAATTCAATAGGTATTTATTTTTTTTACTATAGATGCATTATTAGATCCTTACATTTGTGGGCAACCAGATTGTGTTCGTGAGTATACGTTTTAAGTCTTAAATTTCTTTTTGAATTATATGATTATAATAAAATATTTGTTTTTATAGCTACTGATAAATTAAAATATAGTACCGATATAGTATATGAGTACCAATACGATGTTAATATTAATACTGTATTTGCTGGTGCGAGTGAAAATAGTTCGACTCTCAAGATTTCATCAAGAGTATCCTTGGAATTTATAACACCGTGTGAAGGAAATTTAAAACTATCCAACGTCACGGCAGTTGACCAAGATGAAAGTTACATGCAAGAGAGAGAACAAAGCTTTTCCAACGAGTTAACGTCTTATCAACTGAGGTATTATCCAAGTTTATATAAATATGACGGCAGTAATGAGTGATTATTTCGTATTAATGTTTGTTTTATATAGATTTGCATTTCACAATGGCGTGATAACTGAAATATGTCCACACACGGACGAAAAAGAATGGGTTATCAACTTTAAAAGAGGAATATTATCATTGTTTCAAAACTCAATGACACGTTTCGATATGGATTTCTCAGGAAACGAGGTAAAGCATACAACATATTAATATAATCCATGTGAAATAGTTTACATTATAGAAAAACTATACTTGTTCTTTCTAAAATAGTAAAATAGTAATAATATTGTTATATTTTTTACCTAAGAGTTGCTTATTGTGTTATATATAAAAATAATGAATAACCTCTACTAGTTCATAAACAATTTATTATTTATTATACATTTTTATTACTTTTTTCAAATCATTGACAATACATCATTTTAATTTACATATATTTACTATTTTTTTAATATTTCAACAAAATCTTAGCAAGACATTCATGGCACGTGTTTCACAAGATACAACATGCAAGGTCAAGAAAATACAAGTTTAATCATCAAGAAGTCAAAGGATCTGATGCATTGCATGGACAGATTTCAATATTTATCAATTTTGCAAACCGTCAGATATAATTTTCAAAGTGTAAGTGTATACTTAGTATTTAATAAAAATATTGATTAATTAATAAATGTTTTTAATAACTACAGAAATTTCAAACATGGCCTGTTTTGCAATCTGAAAATGATTGTCGAATTAAAATCGATCATAATATATACACATCTGTTTCGTGTGAAGAAAAACATCTATTCGATCCATTTTCCGGTAAAGATGCAGGAGCAATGACTAATTTAACTCAAGCTATTAGATTATTGAAGGAAACTAACAAGCTAACCAGAGATTTTATAGATGACACTAACGCAGGTGAATTATTTAAGACGTTTATATGGTTTATCAAAAAATGCAGTGATACTAATTTATATTAAATTTATAGAAATTGGAAAGATTGTGTTAAGATATAAACTATTACATAATCACATACCATCATCAACGATACCTTCAAAAGACGTAAAATTAGCACGAGAGATATTGAAAGAAATTTGCAGGTATGATTCATTGCGTCTATAAATATAATACAATATTAATCATGTACACCTTTTATTAGAGTTGAGCAATCTCGTATGAGTGAAACCGATGCATCTGAAAGAACTGGTGATGAGGAGCAAGCAGCTGGTGGAATAACAGTAGGACTTTGGGGTAATTTAGTCCGAGCTTGTAGGGGTCTACCGCATGCTACTTTAAACCATTTATTCACTAGAGCCAATGGCATTTGTCCTCAAGGAAGGTACTACATATCAATCGTTGATAAAGTAAAATTTTTATTCAATAATGTTTTTTTATAATATATTTTTAGAAAATACGTTCTTGATGCCTTGCCTTACATAGCAAGCGTCGGTTCAGTTCAGTTGATCAAAAATTTGACAATCCAGCAAGCAATCAATGAAGAAACTCAACAAGAATGGTTGAACTCCATGGCAATGATACCAAGGTATTCATAGATAAGTTTACATATACATATATTATCTGGCAATTTTTAACTTTGTCAGAACCACTTTCCTCCCATCGCCTCTAAGCGGATCAAAAGCCCTGAGGTAGATGTTAAAAACACTGAAAAGGTAGATCTTAGACCATTGCAAATTGTTTGAGCAAAAAACATATGTACTTAGAAGTCCACATCGTTTTGATTTTACTGCAGATTGAAGATAAGTCTTGAGGAAATTTTTAATGTCACACTTTTAAGTGTTACTTCTGGGTATAAATAATTTCAAAATTACCTGTAAGCTATTCCAGACGAGCGTAATCCTTGCTACAGATGGTTGTGTGTGGAATTTCTTTTGGTCTTCAATAATGGTAGTGAGCCATAAGTTTCATCACCAATAATAATTCCTACTAGGAAATAATTATCTTCTCCTTCAGAGTGCTGCAAAATCAGCTGGTGTGATGTACTGATTAATGACACATCTCCAGAAAGAAGGCTATTTCGTTCACGTTTTGGAACTTTCTAGTCCATTCATACATTTGCTTTAGTGACAGACATGCATTACCATACTTCATTACCTATAACATGAATGACCAAGCGTTAATACTCTTTTTTGCAGCTACTGCTGTCTTCGAGTTTGTTGTTATGGAACATTCTAGCTCACTCATACATTTGCTGGAGTCATACACATGAATCACTATACTAACTTTTTTTTCTGTAAAACCTGGCGATGCACGTGTTTATTATTTTATTTACAAAATCTGTATAAAAAATATTTTTAAAACATAACAATTTGAAACGTGGCAACACATTTTGTGCAATAAAGAATATATGTCTATCACATAGTCTCTAAATCGTATCGAACATTGAGTCGTCTTGGTCGATTCAGCGTAGTTCAGCTCGGTGCGAGCTTGACTGAATGCTCATTATTCTAATGTAGTTCTGGATGAAGTGGTGGAAGTATTAGAAGTTATTCAGCATAGCAGTGTTCTGGTTTATAATGCTTTGAAAATTGAGGGAAAGTCCAATGCCCCTTCCAGTTCTTGATCCTATGGCCAATATCAATGATTGCGGTGGAACCAGACTCTTTCTTATCATCTAAAACGTAACGTGAATGAAAGGCGTAACGTAGATTAGAAATCGGTACAATTGGCAACGTCGCCATTGAACACATAGAGTAGTAGGATGCCGTACTAGTTAATCAAACTCTGATCTGAATTCAAAGCAATTATTTAACTGCTTCGTTTTGTAACCCTTTTTGTAATACTTATTATTTATTTTTAGACCTGAGAGTGAAATGATTGAAACCATTGGAGATTTATTGAAATGGTCACCAACAAATAAAGTAATATTATTAACTGCTTCTACGATGGTCCACTCATATTGTAGAAACAGTAAAAGTTCTCGTAAGTTTTTACCAATCAATAATTATATGAAATTGATATGTAATAACATTTTTTATTATTTACAGTGAACGAGTGTTGTCAAGAGAAACAGAATAAAGAAATCATTGACATTTTAGAAATCAATGTATTGAATACATTAAATGAAAAGAATAGATTGAAGATGTTAAATGGAGAGAGTCTTTCAAGGAGCGACAGAGAAAAGGTATTTTATAATTATCTAGCATAGTAACTATTAAATATTATTTATGACTTCTTTGCTGATGTGAATCCTTAATTAATAGGTAATTGTGAGTATCAAAGCTCTTGGCAACATGGGAGGATTTACAAATGACTTCAGAGACTTCCTAATGGAAATAATTGAAGATGAAAAAATGTCGTTGCCAATCAGGATTCATACAGTAGATGCATTTAGAAGAACACCCTGCGTTGAAATGAGGTATTAATATTGTGTATATTATTTTTTACATTCTTTAAATATATTTTTATAAAATTTCAGAAGTTACTTCTTAGAACTATTTAGAAAACCTCAACTGGATGTCGAAATACGTATCGCTTCTTATCTTCAAGTGATGAGATGTCCGCAATATAAAACTATACATGAAATTTTGAACATCTTACGAGACGAGAAGATCAATCAAGGTAGTAAATTTTGCTTTGGATTATGCAAAATCATACTCTTGACTTATAAATATAAATAATTTAGTTGCATCGTTCGTATGGAGTCATTTGGAAAACTTGGAGAAATCGTCGATACCGTCTCGGGTAGAACAACAAGGTTTATTGTCTAGTAGTAACATTCCTAAACCTAATATGAGACCAGACATTAGGAAATTCTCTAGAAATTATGAACATGGAATATTTTTTGATCAATATAATGCAGGTATGTAGAATTTATATATTTTAATACAATGTTGATGAATTATATTAATATAATTTGACTCTAGGTGGTAATTATGATGCAAATGTAATAATGTCTCCGGATTCATTCATTCCTCGCTCAGTATCTCTCAATATGACTTTGGATATGTTCGGAGAGTCTATTAACATACTTGAGGTAAAATTAATTTATTAAAACAAACTGACATAAGTTTTCGTTTTCATTTGCCTTGATTTGGTTGTGTGTACTCGTGATAAGATTTGATAAACCAATATCTAAATACATAAATATTTTGTAACCTGTCCCACAACCTGATTATTGTTAAACAGAATATGCAATATTTTATTTATTTTCTATATTATTCTATTTTTTATAGTTTAAAATGAGGGGAGAAGGTTTTGAGAAGTACATTGAGAAATTGTTCGGTCCCAATGGTCCACTGAGTCGTACTAACATTGACGAAAAGCTTAACAAACTACGATTTTACCGCTCCACAAATAAAGTCGATGAAATCATGGACAAAGTAGACGATTTAAATTTTAAAAACGAAGCTCTGAATCATAGATCTCCGATGATGGACGTCGGCGTAAAAGTATTCGGTAATGAGATATCTTATTGGAGCGCGGAAGGAGATGATGAAATAATGAGCGCAATGGAGCAATTGAATCCTTTATACCATATTAGAAATATTTTCTCCGGAAAGGTATTTTTTTAGTGTAGATAGTTATTTATAATTTTTTATATTTATACACATATTTTTTACATAGAATGTTACGTACAAGAGAGCCTCTATGTTTTTGGATACTACATACTCTATACCGACCGGTTGTGGCTTACCAATGACCATGAATATGATGGGAACGAGTATTGCTAACTTGAAAATGTCTGGTGCTTTGACCGGAATGGATAATATAATGAAAAAAATAAAAATCAGTGGAAAAATCAATCCTAGGTAAATTGATCAATATGCTATATTTAATGCAAGAATAGCTGTCATCTGCATATAGTATGCTATTTATTTAATTCAAATCTTCAACCTTCAATCATTTTATTGTATTATAGTTATAGTATGGCGGTCAATATTGCTGCCACAATGAGTGTAAATGCTGGAAGTTATGTTGGAACAGGTATTCGTATTAACTTCCGAGTTCAAACAACAACAGCAGTAGCGGCAACTTTCAATATTGATTCTGGAAAGCTAGCTTCTTTACAAATATCACTACCATATTCTAAGCAAGAAATATTTGAGGCTAAGTGAGTATCTTCTATTCTCAAAATATATCTAAGTAGATCGAAAGTATTAAATTGATTCATGTACAGATCTGATTTGATTGTACTTCACGGCAACAAAGAGATTAAACAAACAGGAACAAATAAAAATAAAATTGAAGCTTCAACTTGTAGTTGGTCTGCTTTAGACAAAATGATCGGTATTAAAGTGTGTGCCACTTATGAGGTAATTAATATTAATTTAATTCACATTATATAAAAAAAATATATTATCATAATAAAATTTATGTTTTAGTTTCCAAATATAACAGATATTAAAAACTCACCATATTTTATATTCGCTGGACCTGTATCGTATCTTTTATCATTGGAAAAAGCTGACCCTACTGCCAAAGTATACTCTTTTCTATACACATGGGTATCAGACAATTCTACCAAAGCTCTCACATTCTCTTTTGATACACCTGGTTCTAAAGTATGTATTGAAAATTAAATATATATTAATAGTGTAACCATAAATAATAATGGGTATTATTTCAGGAGAAGAGAATGTTTAATACGAGTTTAAATTATTCTGGTGGCGAAGGCAAAGCGATTATGATGTTTCAATCGGCAGAAAACTTCTTGAAAGCTCATGCTACTTACAAGAATCGACCAGAAAATAAATATTTAGAATGCGTTTTAGATATAGACGGCCAGAAGCATTTTGATGCTGTAATGTCTTTAACGAAGACAGAGCAAAAGAATGGCTATGTACTCGTTCCACGATTGCATATTGCCGTGAATAATGAAAAGATCACTGAACTTGCAGGTAATTGATAATGTTTATGTAGTAAAAAATATGAAACTTGTATACTCATTAAAATAGGCAAAAAACTCCAATTTTCTATAGTGCTCTGATTCACTGATATTACTAATGTACTTGTGCTTTTCCTTGGTTTCAAAAAAATTGTAAGGGCTTAAAGATTGCTGACTTTTATATACCTAGTTAAAAAAAGGTGCATCATAGGGATGCATCCTCTTACTAATGTTATTCAAATCTATGGAGAGTTAATCATTAGGATTACCGATTATTATAGTGTTGATAGCAAAAAAAATAATGAATTTAGTATTTTCTGAATTGGTGGCCGATTGATGTAACTTTTGAAGCTTATTGATACATATTTTATTTTATTTTATTATCATTTATTATATTCTAGATATAGCAATAAAATAATGTTAATAATGTAATATTATTATTATTATCTTCTAGATATAGCAATAAAATAATGTTGAATGCAAGTAAGAAATTAAAAATAATATTTCGTTTTATTGATTGTTTATATTTTTCAATAGTTATTTTTTAAGTCAATAAATAAATTATTAAAAAGAAAAAGAGAGAGATAAAGTTAATATAGTTAGATACTCTCGATACTAAAAAAGAGGATAATTCCAAAAGGGACAAGGAATATGATTGAGAAGTTTTAATTTTACTCTAATTTTATAGGAACTCTATTTATGACTCAAAAGAAAGGCGTATCACAATGTGACGTTCAACTAGAATTCCAAACAAAACGATTGGCCAGTCGATTAATTGGTTATGTGACTTGGAATGGACCAAGCAAAGTAATTTAATCAACTATGTGTATATATTATATCATATTAAACATATTCAAAAATATTTTTTAAAATAGGGTACAAAACTTAGACTTGACTATCAGTTCCTCAATGAAACAAAGGAAACTATCAGAATGGATGCTTTACTCAGCAATAGAGATTTGGGACAAAGAAAAGACTTCTTCGCCGAACTTGGCTTAGAGTTTACATCATATCCTAAACTAGATTTTTATACAAACATTAAATATATGGTACTGTATCTCTTTATATATTATTTTTTTACTGGATATTGTGTTGATTAATGTCATCATTAAATACAGGGCAATCAAAATCATATGGAGTTAAATTATAATTTGAGCTCCTCTAGAAAAACAGAAGGAAACGGTACATTGAACTACGCATTTTCTAAACATAGAACGATCAATGGATATAAAATATATCATCATTTAAAGATTTATAGACCGTTTTTAATCATTGACTATAATTATGAAGAGGTATGTTTATCTATATTGTGTATTTTATGTGTCTTTATTAATAAAAACAATTTATTAGGATGGTGCTAATACTGAGTTCTCTACAGTCGTTACTTACGATAAAGTTAAGCACTTAGGAGGATTAGCTGGTATTTGGGGAAAGTTCTACATGCCTTTGAGTACAAAGTTTTATCTCAACGCTGAGTTGAATGCCACTTTACCTTCATTCACTCCATTGGTTTTAAAACTGCACGCTATAGAGAAAGCTAAGAATGAATTTGATGTAAGTAATCATAGTTTGGCTTATCGGTAACGTAGTTGTTTATTAATCAATATTTTTTAGATATCGGCTCAAGGAGTTTGGTTCACAGGAATAGATGCTAGTTTAGCTGCTTTATATCAAGACATGAGTACACCACACATAGCATCTCATAGATTAAAAGCTATTGTATCTAGTAGCAAATTTGAAGAGATTTCATTTGAAACTATATACACTCAAGAGAATAAGCAATTGAATATAAATATGAAGGTATGGTTTAATTTTTAACTCCCAAAAAATACTAATTGCTAAAAAATGGCTGTAGTAAAACTTATTATAACTTAAATATTTTAGGCTGAACAAGATGGAAATCATTACGGATTGTTTGGAAGATATGTTGTATTCTCTGAATATAACTTCTCATGCTATGGACAAATTGACATGAAAGATAAATCTTACAGTGTGAACGTTCTTGCAAATTTATTAAAGGATATAAATATTATTGCTGACATACATTTTGATAAGTAAGCTTCGTTTCTAATCGTAGTGTTATTAAAAAAATATTTTTTTGTAATAAAACAAATAATTAAATTACAGCGTCAGAGACATTCATATAGTGTACTCCAAGATTGATAAACCTCACATTAAAAAACTTGTCGCTGATGTTAATTGGGATGCTAATCGAGATCCTAGTCGAAAATTGACCTTCCAATTAGAACTTCTTAATAAAGGTCCTGTAAATTACGGTGGATCGTTCGTTTTTCTTTATCCGGGAAGATACATCAACGGAGAGTTTGATATACTTATTAAAGGTAATAAATTACACCATTCATATATCGTCTATATGAATCAAAATAATAATTTTATCTTATTTATTTATAGATTGGTTATGTATGTGGTTAATTAAATTTGGATGGTCGCCAGAAGATAAGATTCTTTTGCGTATTAAGGCTTATTCAGATGTCAATGATAAGACAACTTATGGCTTTTCATCAGAGTTAGACACGCCTTTTAAGGGATGGAAAGATACGAGTCTTAATATAATGTAATATAATAAGTTATATCAGGCTATGAAAAGTGGATTTAATATTTTTTATAAATTTTAAGATGGACTTTTTATGATAACTTACAATCTATCAATGGAAATATCACATGGCAGAGGGAGAAGATAAAGTTTGACTTTTTCACTGATTATTTGTTCAGGACCAATGAGGTAAATTACACGTTTGTTTATGCTTTATACAAAGACGTGTGACAACCCATGGCCCTTTGTGGACATTATGTCTTGGTATATTCTTAGACAATGCTTAAAAAATGCAGTAACTTTACATGTTTATGAATTCTTTATTTATACAATTGATACAATTCATTGGCCTATTTATTACAGCGTCAAACAACCTGTTTTCATTGTAAACGTTTATTTAGAAATATTTAACTTTTATTAAATGTTAAATAGTTTAGAACATTTTTGCCATAATTAATATTTTTGGTTCACATTTAAAAGTGCTGTAAACATGTTTTTGACTTGCTCGTTTTCTAATAATGTGAATGTGTTAATTTTAGAGAGCCTATAAAACTTTGTAGATTTTATAACATGTTAACATATTATTTCCTTGATATTTTCATTTCATAACATCTAAACAAGATCAAAACAGAAATACAGTTAGCTTAAATAATCCTACATCTCGTCTACAGTACTTTTCAGACTAACTCAGCATTGCTAGCAATTACATATATCCATACCATGTCTCTTTACGCCACTCTACTACCAACAGCTTGTTATAAATTAAACTCACACAAAACTTAAACTTCACAAACAAAATTTTATAGGTATATGGAGAAATCAGAGCGAACATAAACTCAACTCTACCCGTACTTCCAACCGTTGCTTCAATTGCTCGTCATCATCACATTTGGAAAAAGACGTCTAATACCTTAATCATGTTTGAGCATATTAAAAATAAATCTTTGATTGTTGTGATGTTGAATTCTTCCTGGAACTTTAACAACACTCCATCACTTTACGATATTTCTGGACGAGTGGCTTTAAAATCTCCCGTTCAGGTAAGCAAATCATAAAATCCATGCAATATAAGAGATTCTAACATTTTAATAATTACAGGGATATACGTCTGGTTTGCTAGTCACTAAATTCACCATGAGCGACAAACGCGAGCTTAAGAGCTTAACAAACGTGAATTTGGAAGAAAAAGTGTACATCATAGCTGTAAACGGTACGTTTTAATATTCAACCCGCTTATTTATTGCCTTAAACTGATTTTAAAAATATATTTCAGGTCAATTACATCGAATCACGAATAACATGTTGAAATTTAACGTCACCGGATTAAAACCTTCTAACGTTATCATGGAAGGGAAATTTGGATTTAGCGATGCTGATAGATACTTGGTAGCTTTGATCAAAACACCAAATATAACTACTGGTGTAGAGTTCTTGTTGAACTTAGATTCAACACAAGATTTTCATGTATACAGCCACATAGCTTTGCCGTTGGATTTTTTGCATAATTTTATGTTGAGAGCTAAACGAAATTCTGAAGAGGTAAGTTAGAATGTATGTACATACATAAATAGTTAATTTAATGATATTAATATATTTATTTTATTTTAAGGTTGACTTTCTACTCGGATTTAAGAATATGAAGTTCGGTTTTACTGGAATATGGCATTATTATTCGTTTTATGATTTTCAATATGTTTACAAGTTGTACACACCTTTGAAAGGATTTGAAGAAAATGGATTAGTTTTAAAGAACATTTATAACAAAGGATTAGACTCGGAAGCTTCCATCAGGTTATCAGAACATAAAGTATAATTACAAATTATCCTATAATAAATTGAAGTATGATTTTTTTCGCTTAATAAATATTTTATATTTTAGCTTGGAATTGCACTTTTGATAATAGAAGAAGGTAAAGGAATACTGCAAATAATAGAAGAACAATATTATGGGAAAACAAAAATTCCTATGGACAAGCTGTTTGAAGATTTCTCTACAGATTTGTATATGGTTATAGATACAATTTACGATAAAGACATAAAATTCAATGCACACGTTAATAAGGTAGTATTAATCAAATAATGCATGTTAATTCATTAGTTTTTTTAATAACAAATATTTATATGTTACAGATTGACGGTAAAGATGAAGTGGAAATAATTACTTTGAACTGTGATTTAATATTTAAAAACATGACAACTTTCTCACTACAAGATGAACTAATTATACAAGTGAGTAATAAACAATTATATGAAGACAGTTTACTTTTATTTACAATATTTTAGGCCTTATACCGATTCACACACTTTGTATTAGTTAGTGGCTATCATATCATTATTGCTTAGTAGTAGATAGGAACAAATTGTTTGTCTCTATTCACTACTAAGTTTTATAAATTGTTTGTACCTATTGTATATATAATACTAGTGTCGTACCGTTACACCTGTCCTTATCAACTGGTTAACATATGAGCAGATCAGTAGATATACAGATCATGCAATACTGTTAGCTTTACTTTTGATTATGCAACCCTGAATGTCAGTCCTGATTGACCGATAGATAGGGACAGTCTGTCTGTCTTATTTTGTCTTTGTATTATTTTAAAATGGCTGCTGTGCCTGTTAAAATGACGCCCTAACAATAAATATATATATTTATATAAAAAAAATGTTTTTACATTTTTAAATCGTTGTTACCATTCGTTATTAATATATAGCTAATTTTGATAGAATATTGATTTATACTTTATATTATTATAGGACGTGATGACACTCAATAACGAACTTCATGCAAAGACTTCATTTAAAGAATACGCTGAGATCAGATTGGCTTTCACTACGGATATTATACTTCAAGAAAGATATAACATAACATCTAAACTGAACATCAAAGGTTCAGAAGGATGGAAAAATGTAAATATATTTAAACTTACAATATTTGATTATTAATAATTATAATCATACTAAACTTTATTTTATCAATAGAATTCTGCTAATGTTCTTTACGAATGTGAAGCAGAAGAAAGCGATGATTCCACATACTTAGGTGTTTTGCAAATGGAAACACAATTTCCAGCACTGCGATTTTTGAACAGTAAATTTGAAGTTATAACCGAGCAATCTGTAATGAAATTATACACTCATATTATAATGCCGTCTTGTGATATCAAAGCGTCCGGACAAGTTGAGGTTGTTCATAAAAATATTTATTAGCACTAATTATATGAAATCACTTGTTATATTATTTTACATTTTAGGTAGACGACACATACATGGATACATCAGGCATATTGAATATGACTTCGCCGTATCTGAATCCATACTTTGTCAACATACAATTCAAGAAGTTCTTTAGTGACGTTGAGAACACAATCAAAGGCGGCCTTCAAATCCAAAATGGAAATCAAAACAATTATGTAAGAGTGATCTTATTAGGATTATATTATATCTTACAAACGATACTTATTTTTAATTTAACTTAAAAGATTAGCACGGAGTTGACGTGGCATCCAAATTCTACAAACAATCTAAAAGCGAAAATGAAGTGCTCTTTCATTCCAATTGTGCCACCATCCGATTTCGTAGTATCCTTTAACAGAGAACCATCTTTGATGTTCAAGGTCTTAAAAGTAGATGCAAGAATTGGTTCCAAGGATATGATATATACTCTTTTGGCAGAACAACGCAAAAGTAACACAAATATTGCTATTACTTCACCTCATAAAGGTTTCAGGTGAGTTTTCATTGCTTTTTATTTTATTTGCATTTGATTCTACTTTATTATTACTTCCAAATGTATTTTATTATCATTCAGTGGAGGGAATTAAGATCCGACTCATATATTTATAAATTACATACCTCAATAAATAAACATAAAAATGTATTTTCATACAGGAGAGTCAATTTTACTAGTTCTATTAAAGATAATATACTTACTGGTTCATATCAAGGCGATACAGTGAGCTATCGTATAAATGGAAAGATAACTGGAGAAAATCCAATGGAGATTGTTGCAATTCTTCAGCCGACTATAAATACAGAAACGTACACAGTAACTATTCGTACGATGGTCGATAAAGAGAACGGATATCAAGTAACTGCTTCAATGATAGGCAGAGCTCAATTTACGCTGAGTGCCAAGTTATCCAATAAAGAAAATTATAAAGAGTTCTATGCAGTTGTACGTAATTATTTATCATGATATTTAATTTTAACTATTAATGTTATTAAAATTAATAAATAATTATTTTTGCAGCTTGATTCCTCAAACGATTATTTTGAAGAACTATTCTTCAAGAGCAGGCTCGAAATAGACAAAGAGAAAAACGTATTGTTAAATCTTCAAGCTTCAACGCCATTCCAAAATCTGAAAACTCTAGATACAAGCTCAAAAATAATGTATGTTGTATAATAGTAATGAATAACTTCATTTTATTTATTATATTTTATTAATAATAAAATTTCAGGCTTACTTCTAAGAGTGGTGCATTCGAATGTAAATATAATTTGACTAACTTTATCGGCAATGGTGATTTTAAATGGAGTTTATTTACTGATAACCTATATTTGAAGGTAATTTAATTTAACTCATACTGTAATTTTACTTACTTTACTGATGATTTATTAATTACAGCTTTTCAATAATTACAACTCTGGTGGAGAATTTAAGCTAACGGATCTGAATGTGTTTTATATATATGTGAATCCTATCGATGTTGGATTTTATGCCAATTTAGATGATAAATGGAAGTAAGTTCAGGAATGATCCCAATATATATATATACTAAGATTAAGAATTAAAAATCAATCCTAATTTTATTTTCAGGATTGGAGGAAATACGTCTGTTTATGTATCAGATTTAAATCAAACTATGGTTCAATTAAACGTTTTATTTCCAAAACCAAATTTGGACGTACATACTTTCAAGCTGAATTTTGATACTAAAGATGATTTACCAGAAAAATCAATCGATGTTGGTTATACTACTGATGTCAGTAATTTAGTCTCTCGGATCATTGGAAATGTAAGTAAAGTATATTATTAATGATATTTTGTGAGGATCGATTAACAATGTGTATTTTTATATTTTAGATTAAAACTTCACCGGACAGTGTCTATTTAACGTTAAAAATGGAGAATGGAACGACAACTAAGTCTGACGTCATTGAAAATTTCTTACATATGCAAAAAATGGAGTTGGAAAAGAATCAAGTTCATTACTCACTTATGACTCCGTCGTATCAAAATGAAGCTACATTTAAGATGAATGCAATTTATGATTTTCCTACCAACGATTTAATAACGTTAAGGTAAATTACTGTATAGTATCTACGAGGACAATTTATTTTTTTTGATGAAAGACAAAACATTGGTGAATTTAATTGAAATTTTAAAATTTTAACTTAAAAAACGATCTTCTTTTGAGTAAAAATCTATTGAAGAATTTATTAGGTTTGAAAAAAAAAATATTTGAAAGTAAATAAATTAAGTATATAAGATTAAAAAGCAGTTCAATTTTTAAATCAAATTTTGTTAGTTACTCAGTAGTACTGCTTAAAAATAGATATCCTTCCACATTTCATTAGTACCATACATTTTTTTCTGATAAAATACTTGCATGTGAATTATTTTGAATGTCATCCATACCATAATTTGCTCAGTTTCACTTAAGGACCCCGAAAATATATTCACCACCCACACTTACATAATCTCTCAACATCTCAAATACGTAATTTGAATATATTTTAATTTTAGAAGGGTCTGTATGTGCATTGTCATAATGAAGAAACTCGTTTCTTTCCTTTCTGAATTTATCTTTAACTAATGTCGTACCTAGTATTGCATGCAATTTAACATGTAAATATTAAGAGAGTCATACTTACATTTACGTACATTGATTGAAAAGATGATTTAATGTAAAGCGGTTTAAATCTTATCTCTTTTTATAACAAACTTGAAAAAATATATTTGTACAAATATTTATTATTCAATGTATGTCAAATTAGGAAATGTGAAAGAATTTAAATTTTTTTAACAAGGTTCTGAAGAGTAACTATACAAAATGGTAACCCAAAAATTGAAGCTATTGCTTTTATAACTGATTTGCTTGCTTTAGCCTCCACCTGAGCCTTGACTGAGCAACATCCACTCATCTGCAGCATAGCAGTCTACCAGTACAGTTTTAAATTCAGTGGTGTCTTATCAGTTATGCACCATTCTATTAACACAGATGGACATCTCCATAATTTTCGACATTTACCGATTACCCTAGACAGTTTTATATGATTGGTTTTGTTATAATTAATTTATAATCTAAATTCCAATTCAGCTTACTCGAAAGAATAAAGCGTGTTTATAACCACGATCTCACATGTATATAAAACGTTATGCTATTTTAGTGGTACAATGCATTCGCCCGAATCGTTGCAAATATTTGACTTGGACTTAACATACGGAGGATGGGGTCATAGCATCGGACGCGTAAACACTTCGACTCCCTTCAACGATCTTAGGTGGTTGGCCGCCAATACTAACATTGCAAACGATGATACAATATCGCACAATTTTGCCGAATTCTTCTGGCCTAACAATACCGCAGTTTTCAATTTGACTCATATTTACCAAACGAAAAATGATATCAAGATACAATCGGGGATTGTTGTCGCGGAGATTCCGTTGAGCACCCGACACGTCATTACCGGAAATTATAGTTATGAAGCTGCTGAGGACTGGAGTAAGGGAAATACGCTGATGTTTTACAATCAGAAGCAATTTGTACAAGGAAAATTCAAAAGTGATTCCAAACGAATTGATACCAATATTCTTGACACTGTCGACATTGATATTGATAATCAATTGCTGCCATTGGGTATTCATTACATTCATCAATATGATAAAAGTGGAATACGTGTGAGTGTACTATATAATTATGTGCAATAACTATTATTTTTGATAATCAAACATGTTTTTATATTAGGATGTAAAACAAGCGTCAGTATATCAATTGAAAAACGACACCACAGTTTTCAATTTAACTGGCAAATTTGATATTGAGACATGGAAAATGGGGAAGCAAATCAAACTTATGGTAATACAAGGAAATAGAACTATAAGGTAATTTAATAAAATAACTCATGTATAACTTAATCGCTTATACTTTAAATAAAATACAATTTTAGGTTCCAAAACAATTATGAATCGTTAGAAAGGGAGTTATATCAAGGTTCTAAACTCGAATGGGCGCCTAAAGTATGGCTTAAATATAATATTCAAATACAGAATAAGACAACAGTACGTCTCATATTATATTTATACTAAATTTTATTTGAAATAAACATACATTTTTGTATATAGGAAGATGAAGATTCAAGGCAGATGAACTTAAACGTTGAATATCCAAAACGCATGTTCAATTTCTTGGCCTTGTATCATTCGAATGAGACTCTTTTGGACGGTGAGGCAAAACTAGATTGGAATCTTTCTGGAGACAATAAAACGGTCAATCTAAAGGCAGAGTGGGTTAATCCAGAAATCGATTCTATCAATCAACACGACATTAAAGTCTCATTAGCTCATCCTTCATTTAGAAAGGTAATTTATATAAGCAATGCTTTAATTATTTGAGTTCATACGAATTTTAATTGCAGGATATAACATTCACCGGACAGTATCTCACCGATTCTGTATCTACCTCTAATGTTACAGCACTTTTAGAATACTCTGACTTTTTAAATGAAAGGTTGACATTCAATTCCGTTTTAGAGGACAATTCTAAAGGTTCAGCGAGGGAATATAAGTAAGAATAAATAATATAAAAGATTGATATATGTATATATATATGTATTATTTATTTAACTATAATTTATAATATTTTTAGATTGAAGGTTGAATGTCAACATCCGGCTTCAAGTTTAGATCTGAATCTCATAAGTGACGTTAACTTCAAATATAACTTGTATCAAATAAACAACTATTATTTATATCAAAAGTCAATATTCAATAAGACGTTAAGACAAGGACAATTAATATTAAATTTGAATGACCATACCGTTTTATTAGAAGTAACTATATTATCTTTTAACATTCTGTGCTATAAATATATATAATACATATTATAACTTTCGTAGAAAACACATGATTCTGATTGGTATCTAATTAATGGCAAGTGGTTATCGATATATCCGGATTATAAACTATTTTTAACTGTTAATAAGACATTAGGAAACGATACTGGTCTTTGTGTTATATCACTGAAAGACAAATCCATATTAGGACATTACAACAGTAGTAACGGTAATATAAAAATTGATTTATATTAGACATAAAATGATTTATAATAATAATATATAATTATAGATCTATCTTATCATCTCATCGGACAAATCAACGATGCTAGATCAGCTGAATTAAATGCTTGGAGAGACTTCGAAAATATTAAAACTATTGACATATCCTCTTACATTAGACTGAACCACTCCAAGCTTTTAATGAGTAAGATAGTTTGGCGACCTGAAATGTATCAGCAGATCAAAAATTCTGCTTCTTACATATTCAGAGATCTATATGGACAGATTAATGAAATGATGATTATAATTAAAAACACGCCAATGGAAGCGCATGAGTCTTTGAAGAACGTTTGGAACGACGCAAAACCGAGAGTTAATGAGTTATTGAATGATTGGAACAATTTACATGAAATCGTCGAAGATATGCAAGAGTTCCAGTTATTTTTGAATATGTCATATAACGCTAACGAGTTCTATGTTAAAAATATCATTGAATATTGCTATAATATAATTGATGAGCTATCACTGAGAGATCACATAGAAAGTCTTCCAGCCATTATAAACGAGGTGTGGCAAATGATGGGTAATACGAGAACGACTTTGAAGGAGAGTATTACTTGGCTCATTGAAACATTCAAGTCGTCTTATAATCATTTCATGGAACAGATAAGTCATATTTTGGAAGGGAATCTCATGGATCGAGTGGCTGATTTGATCGAAACTGCCATTTTAAAGTATGATTCTTTCGTGAAACATTTACATTTGGAATTTGTGAGTTATGTTGAATTGCTATGGAATAATATGTATAATGGAATGAGAGTTCTTTGGAAAACTCTGTTGAAGACTATCGAACCGACTTTTATTCATATGGTGCACTATTTTGAGTCGTACGTCTATCAATTCGGAACAGAAGCTTTAGATTTCTTCTATGCTAGAACTGAAGAATTGACTGAAACACCGTTTTTCAGTATATTATCGCAGTTTGCTCAAAATTTAGACAGGTATCTGAAGCTTTTAGTTATGTAATGAGGGGTGAATTTTTTTTTATAAAACAATTTATTTTAGATTCTGGAAAGACATTCACAACGAAGATGCCATTACAAATTTACAAAAATATTCCAATCTTCTTTACAACTTTGTAAAAACTAAAATTTTCATTCACATACCATTCCAAAAAGAGATGAACGAAATCGTGTCGGAAATAGTGAATGAACTGAACGAATTGCAAGAACTGCACTTGATCAAAATTATGAAACTCAAAGTATGTATCATTACATTGTAGTTTAAATTTAATTTGTGCGTTATTTAAATTATAAAAAATTACAGCTATATGAAGCTAAAGCTCAATTAGAATGGTGGTATAACTATTTCAATATAGGGGAGGCTGTAAGAAAAGTGTTTACTATTATGTATAAAAAGGCGATGGAGTTCCCTAAAACTGCCATACAAATAGAAGAATCGTAAGTATTATTAATTAAATATGAATATTTGCCATTTTTTCTTCGATTATATGTTACTTTTATAACAATTTCAGACACCGTGTTCCGAAAACTAACTTCATTTTTGAGCCACGTCAAGGATTGCTTCTTTTAGAACAAAAACTACCAATTCCATGGCACGCTTTCAACAGAACGCCAGATTTTAGTGAAATACCAGAATATAAAGTATTACACGACTTGGTTGATATGTGGTTCATCTCAAACACTTCACTTCTATCGTATTATTATGAGTTCAAGCTTTATACTGATATAAATAATTTAATTCCACCATTTGTCGGTAAGTTTACTTACATATAGATATATAAATAAGAAAAGCAAATCGCCCTAAAATGTGCCATTCAAGGTCTTTGCCTTAAAAACCTTCGCTTAGATCTAAATTCATCAGCAGCGTCATAGGGCTACCAACTTTGGAAGTATATGTAATCCACTTGGATTCAAAGATATAAAGGACTTAACTAGTAAACTTGTTACTTTTTATTTGTCTATTGACTTTTTAAGTGCTGTAACAGACATACTCTCTTAAATCAAAATTTATTTGCTTATAATTTACATCAAACATACTCCAAATTAAATTACTTTTTAATTGGTTATTTGTATCATAGATAATACATAATTTTACTATTATCCATATTGAATAAGTAACATACGAGGCATATTTAAAGAGTAAAGATACAAATAAACAATATATCTAAGGCTTTGATTTGGGAGTTGACCTATTGGGTTGTCATTATGGACTTAATTATGGTAATAATAAAATATCATAGAAGCTCTTTATAATCACACATCGCGTGCAGAATTTCCGATAAATCTTTCAGTAACCATTTCATAAAATATTTTATTGATAATGAACGTAAATTCTTGCTTAAAATGCATATTACTATTTTGCTTTTCTTTTAAATCATTCCCATAAACAGAAACAAATTTAAAAATAATTTTAACAGCAATTTTACCTTTGGCATAGTAACAAATAACTATATATAACGTTTCTTTAAAAAATAGTAACACAACTCTCACAAATCAACTTATAAAATAGAAATAAGGTCTAGATTAATTTCTAACAATTATTTTAGGACACGCAATGATGACAGGATATGGGTCAATCGTTACTTTTGACCATAAAATGTTCACGATTCGAGAGAGTGGCACATATTTACTTGTATCCGACTTTTTGACGAAGAATTTTACGATTTTGGTGTCTAGTAATAAACAGAACCAATACGATTTAATTCTGCTTACTGATAAAGACGTCATTAAGATCAATCTATTTGATCAGGTAGTTTTATTATAGATCTAGTTACTATATATAAATAAGTTATTTTAATGTTAATTAAAAATTCTAGTCGGTCACTGTTAAAAATGATGATCTACAAATCTTACCGTTAAAAACTGGCGATTGGACACTGCAACGAAACGACGAAGAGATTAAGATTGAAAATCCAAAGGGAGTGAAGATTAAATGCGATTACTTGTTCAAAACTTGTATATTCGAATTTGAAGGTGAGACTCTATGAAGCTATTAATTTATGATAGTTTCATAAACACAATTTTTTAATTCAAGGATCATATTTTTCAATTCTGGGAGGTCTTTTCGGGACAATGAACAATGAAGGATTTGACGATATGATGACACCCAGCAGAGAACTGACGACTACTTCTAACTTTATAAGAAGTTGGAAGATCTTTGATTCTGGGAATATAAAATATGATATATACAGAGGAAATGATACTGTGTGCGAGTCATACTTTCAAAATAATGTCTCGCCTCTTAAAGCATGTTTCTCAATGGTAGTTATCTATGTTTAACTTTTTACTTTATTGTATGGAACAGTTAATAATTATTTTTATATTTAACAGTTTGATCCATTGCAATTTTATATTGAATGCATAGATGGTATGGATCCTTGCATGTTAGCCAATGTTTATACGGAACTTTGCTTTAATAACCACATTCCTGTTCGGATTCCTGTAAAATGCATGGAGTAAGTATTATATTTTATTGTTATAAATAACAATTATTAATAATAATATTTTGTTTCATTAAATAGATGTGTCTCTCCTCTTAATACTATGTTAAAAGAAGGTACCGTGTTAGAGATAGAAAACTTTATGAATTCAACGGATATTGTGTTCATAGTTGAAGCACACGACTGTAATCAGAATATGAGGAAAGAGAAAAATATGGATTTTCTCATAAATACATTAGAGAACAAGTTAAATGCCAATGGATTTAATAAGAATAGGTATGACTTATTTTATTTATAATGTGTTTCAGAAAATATAAAGAAGCTATATGTGTAAAAATAAAATTTGTATTTATTTCCATATATGTAACATACAATGGTTTGTGTTTTAGATATTCCATCATCGCTTATGGAGGTCAAGGAATACATAAAAATGCTCATTCTATATATGTTAACAATAAATCATTTGTTAGTGCAAGTGAAATTAAAGAATTCTTCGATCATTTAAGAATTGGTAAGTTTATAATGTCACTAACTTGGATGTATGAATAATTCAGAGCAGAATCATTCATACATCTTTGAATCTAGAAAGTCTTTTAAGTTTGACCTAGATAATAGTTAGTAGGATCTTATACTTTAGACTGCATATAAATCAATCGTATCGAAGATTGGGTGACTGCTTTAAGTGGACCTGGTTGGACAGTCGAAGAAAAGCGGCTGCTTCTGTCTTCTAATAGTTGTCTCGGTCGATTTAACATAGCTCCGCTTGGTGCTCGACTAAACTCTTGTTTACTTCAAGTTGAAAGCGAAATGGTAGATCTAGATAAGAAGTAAATTCCTGACTGAAGTGTTCGAAGTAAGTGATTCAGTATGGCAGTGTTCTAGCTTATATACTCTTGAGAATTGAGGGAAAATCCAATGTCTCTTCTAATCATCGGTCCTCTGGGTGAAACCAGACTTTTTGTTATGGTTTTATACAGAACTTATAAGACTATAACTGCGTAACTATCCGAATATGCACCGATCCACATTTTTGTTCAAGTATAATATAAAAGTGTTTTAAAACTATCAATACCATATAGTTAACATCTGCTACACAATATTGTTTTTTTTGCGCAAACAAATAAAAATACTTTTCTTAAAAGTTTCAAGGAACACAAATCAATTAGTTTTATGACGTACTTTTAGCAAGTCTTTTGCGACTTTGTCGCAACGATAATGGGTGATTCCCGACAAAATTATTAGTTTGACTCTCTTACAGGTTTATTAACATTTTTATCAAATTCAAGGTACTTAATTGTAAATATTTTAAATGTATAGTCAACAACTTTTAATTGCAGATTCTAGCAATAACCCATCCTACGTCGCTGATACTTTTGACGCTTTGAGTAAAGCATCAAACTTAAACTTTAGAGCTGGAGTTTCTAAAACGTTTATACTTTTCCCTTGCACAAAATGCAACATCACTCACTATAGAGTAAGATATTATTAGTATAATATTATATTATGTGTATAAATCTATAATATATTGCATCAATAATATTAAATTACAGTTGGATTACGCTGTGATTCATCAAGTCTTGACAGATTCATCTGTGTCATTGCACATATTCATCAATGATGAATTTACTATGGTGAAAAAGAAAAATCTTAGAACTCTCTATGGTACATTTTTTTGATATACTGTAATTTTATTTAAATAATTTATATTTATTATCAATGAAATATTTTAGGCATTGATCGTAAATTTGCATACACCCAAAAAGATTTAAAGAAATTAACCGGCGATCCTAAGATTAGAAATTTGGTCAAAATTCCAAAACCTACTGTTGGTTTTTGTGCTTCTTTAGCTCTAGAAACAAACGGTAAGAAGTTTATAATATTTACATTATTCTGTTGAACTGAATATATTTATTTTAATTTAGGTACACTATTTGCTGTGAGTAAACTAAAGCCAAGCGAAGTAGGAGGCGGAAATAGGGCTGCAACTGTTTTCGCATCTCGTGCTGCTCTATCGTTCAGTGCTTGTCCGAAATCGAGATGTGAATGTCACGCAGCTCGTTTGCGATGCACCGTTTGTCCTAGATATTTATCTTCAAATGTATGAAATCTTTTTTTAGAATATAATATTAAATAATTGTTGAATATTTGATATGAATTTACAATCTTTTTAGGTCATTGATGAAATATCACTTTCAGTTTGGGAGAGCTCAGAAATTGAAGACTTCATAGATAATTTTTTGGATATACCGATACCTTTATATTAAATAATTTAACTTCTTTTAAAATTGTTTAATTTATTTATAATTATTTATGGTAGAAAAATAATTAATAAATTGCAATATGTAATAAAAGTAATGTAAATTTGTATATAATTAAATAGATTGGTACTTAAGTGAATTTAGATTTAGTGATTATATTATATAATATCATGAAATTATAATATTTTATTTAAATTAATGTTCTAATGGATTTCAATAACAAGTAAGTTAATGATATATTATGTATGTGAAATATTAGAAAAAAATACATATACATAAAAATTTTACTTTTTATTAATTTCAGCTACTTCAACGCATTTATGCTTTTCATCATATTTTTTTAGTTAAATAGAAAAACTGTCTTTTTATTTTATCTAGAACAACTTTTATGAATTTATGAAAAGTTTAAGACTATAAATATACAATTTGAGTTATATTAAGTTCATAGGCTCGGAATAAAGCAGAGCATCTAGAACATAGCACCATTTTGTAGAATCTAGAAGAAGTATATAACATATTTCCTTAGTCTATTAGCTATAATCCAATTTTTATGCCTTACTAAGATTTCATTGATTCACGTACGGATGTTCATAAAATAAAATAGGTTTTCCCTTCCGATACACCCCATACATTGGCAGTGCTAACATTCTGTATTAAGGACCTCGGCTTAAGTGGGCAAAATACTAAATTTTATTGTTTCAAATTGTTTTATAATAACACTGTACAATAGTTATAAACATATTTCATAATTATAATTATGATTTTTTCAAGAAACAAATATATTATCATATTAATTTAGAAAAAGAGCAGTAATTAGGTAAAAAAACAACGTTATATTGGTGCTAGGCAAAAAATATTGTTAAAGGCGGCTGTGTATAAATTTTGCTTATTTGTTTCTTATATTTAATGACTGATTATTAAAAGATTTTTTTGTTTGTGGTTATTGTGCAATATTGGGTGTCCTGTACAATTCATATATCCTTTGTTGCGCTAAGTTATATTTTTCGTTGTTCATAACAACTTATTATCTACATTCATAATGGATGACGATAGTGTCATTATCCATGATAAATGTATTTTACTTGTTCAAGATTTCATTTGTCGTTTGCCGTTTCCAGGATCTCGTAATTAATCATTAAAACTTTTTACCTATTTTATTATATTTTGGTAAACATATGGTTGTTCAATGTAAAAAAACAGAATTTCAAACAAAGATTATATATGAATAACATTGCAACTTATGTAGTTTTGAATTCGCATTATTTGCGTCGAATAATATAAAAAAATTCTCCCATTATATAAAATACACGCAGATTTTTTATGTAAACGCTGTGGATAAGGCTGTTTTAGAACACAAAACATTTTTTTGAACGAATATAATAAGAAACGTATAACAAGGTAAGGATTATATTGTGGCGGTTCGTCCATATACGAGGCTGCAGCACTCCCAGTATAAAATGAATGTTACTGTTTTAAATATTTTTATGCATGTAACTTAGTCAACTTAGTAAAATTCTTTGTCTAGTATAATATCTTATATAATACATATTTAAGTTTTATTAAGGATATTTTGTTCAATCTTTCAACTTTTATTGCTGCAGCCTATCTACTACAAATTCTTACAGCCAGGAACGTTATTTCAGCTATTTACGGGGGGGGGGAGGAGGATCAGAAGTTTGCCAGTCAGTGGTCGTTTTTTAATGTTTACTTTTACATTTCATTAATATTCATTAAATGACATGCATTTTTCTGGTCAAACTCAAGGAGGGCCCTGTTTAAAATCCACGTCAAAAGCAATAAAATCGTGCCGTCGCCATCGCAGTGAAAACACTCGGTTATCTAGCGTTCATATTAAGACTTACAATTAGTGAAAATCGAATGAAGCACATCCAAACCGAATTTAACCCAATTGGAGAGCACAAAAACAATTATCCTTTCTCAGAAGGCAAAAATCCACGTCAAAGGCAATAAAATCGCGACACGATTTTATTACTTTTGACGTGAATTCTTGACTTCTGAGAAGTGATAATTGCTTTTGCGCCCTCCTACTGACCAAAATTCGGCTTGAATATACTTTGACCAGTACTTTTATATCAGAAGTCTGTAGTAATATTGGTAAGGTTAGCTATTATATTTTAAAAACATTGTGTAATATCCAAGTGCAGACATCAAACACCCCATGAGAGATGAGTTGGCTTAGTTTATATTTTGAACTTGACCTGATGAAAGTTATAACACTATAATTAGTTTTAGAACTTTCATTAGGTTAGGTTTGGGTTTGAACAGCAAATGCACGTTTCGCATCTGTCAAATTGAGTTATATAGATAACATAAAGCAGCATACTATCGCCTATCAGTTAAATTATATTTTCGTTAGTAGAAATATATATCTACTGGTAAAAAAGTGTTTTGATTTCACTAGTTAAAATATAACTTCACTGAAAAATTCACTGTAACATTTATACATCGCATGTATACATTACTACTTATTTAATAAATAAAGTAATATAATTTTACTAGCACCTGCCAGATAAATTATATTTTCACTGATAAAAATATATATCTACTGGTGAAAATGTATTTCGTTATAATTTCACCGAAATTACACATTTAAAAAAATAAATTCACTGAAATTACATATGTATTCTACATATATTTAATAAATTAATTTCATAAAAATTAAAATAAGTAAGATCAATAATTATTGAAATTAATTACTGAAAAATTACAACAACCCTTATAATTTGGGCAGTGCAGCATTTTTTTTAAATATGTATTTTTTCGTCTGACAACAAATGGCCATTACAAAATTAAAAATGGCGCCGCCACTAAACTGCTGCATGGCTGGATCCAGCGCACACTAGGTTCTCGCCAGTTTCAGGCAAGTTTTATCTGTCAAATACAATTCTTTTATTTATTAATATAATAAAACATAATTTTACATTGTAATTGAATTTTGAAAATTACACGCACTTTAAATAGGTTACTTACTATGTATTGTAACCTATATGAAAATACGCAGATAAATTCATTCCTGAAATCGAAGATTTACATATAATATTTCTGTACATCTTAAGATTTAATTTTATATGTTTGAATTATACAACTTTTATATTTAAATTATCTTAGAATATAATAATACTCTAATTTATTAAGCAGAATAATCTAAGATTTTCATATAATTATATTTTACTATTTTTTTGTTTAGCTTAAATTTATTAAATTTTCATAAGCGATTGACTTCTATCTGATCTTTCAGCACGTGATCATTAAATATTTAAAGTATAAAATAAATGTTTATCCAGCATTATTTTTTTTAATTTATATTGTAGAAAACCATTATTGTTATGCTCGATGATGGTCTCTCTGAAAAACATCGACACACTAAGCTATAGGCAATTACAAACTGCTGCAAAACGGTCCAATGTGCCTGCAAATCTGAAGGTAACTTATACGCCTATTAATTGTATTTCATTTTAATAATATCTGCGTAAAATATATTAAAATCACAATTTACCGTAAACGTATGTTGCCATGCTTTTATTTGTTTATAAACAAACTAGATATGCCAAAAGCGTATTGTTGCAAAGATCGGCTAAAAGTTATATTTAAATGAATATTTCTCAACTGCTGTTTTGTATATTTGTTATAATTTTTTAAAAGGAAATTATAATATTATTTTAATTATTACGATTTGCGTACTTGAATGTATACGATAGATCTACTTTCGTTCGGAACTTGTAACAATATATTATTGTCACAATTATCGAATTGATATCGCGTGTTTCAATAAATTATATAGTATGTGCATTATATATAAATATACATATATGTATTGTATATATAGAATCGTTTTTATAAAAATAATTAGCATATATGAACACGATTTATTTTGTTGAGTGGCAGAGATTTTTTCCATTAAATTAAACGTATTACTGTTAGTTATTTCTTAATAATAATCTTATATAAATAACGTATAAAATATATAAAGAAATTATAAATTCTCTTATTTAAAGTTCCCAAAAATTCAATATGTTAAATATATATTAATACTAAAATTACACTTTAATTTAAATTGCCTATTTTCTCACATTATAACAAATTTGTAATTGTAAATAAATATGTTAAATATATACTATAATATATCTACGCTGCCTAAGAACTATTTTACGCATATCATTTCACACTATTTTTTTATTACAAATCTGATCATCAAGACAAGGTTTTTCAAATTGTCATGATGGTCATTATACAGAATTATAGAAACAATAAGTATACCATTACAATAATGCAATAAATTGTATCCCATAAAAAAAAACGTTATTACGTTATGTTCGTAATTATATATTCTTTTGAGATAACGAGTGTTTGATCCTATCCTAATCTCGACCGTTGGGCTACTTCGACTTAGGACGGAAACATACTATGTTGTTGTTTGTTATTATTCAACTTTTATTATTATTTTTCATACAGCTGGAGATTTAGAAACGTTTTCAGTGGTCGAGGGATATTCAGTAAGTAAAGATTCAAGAATAATAAAAATGCCATTCATTGTTACTGATGAACTTAAATAAAAAAATTGGGTATGAAGCTTAATTTTAGGCTATTGAAAACTGCGCGTTTTTGGTGTCGTAAAAGAGAGGAAACCGCCGAAATCAAGAATCTCGTACTAATCTCACTAAATTTATTAAAGGCAACGGTGGTTTAGAAATAAATAAAAAATAATAAATAATCTCACTTAATTTATGTATATATATGTTTTTTTAGAAAAGCTATTTGATCAAGTTGATAGTAGCTCGTTCTCGCGGAGACGAAAACCTCATCAAAAGAATCATTCAAGAGGCTCATCGCGAAAGAGTAAACAGCAAAGTGTGCCACGGTGACAAGGTGAAACTTTGAAAAATACTGGGTGTTTGTAATATTCCTCTTTTCGTCTATTAAATTCTAACTAGACTTCAAAATCATTATTTTGCAATTTGTATTCAAGATTTGTCGATACGAAGGAGCTCCGGCTAGATTGATTTGCAAAGCGACTACTTCTAGGAAACCGAATACAGAATTAGAGAAACTTTTGAAAGCACCGATGTCTACTACTTTGAATGAACTGGAAGTAAATTACAGAAAGAGGCAGTGCAACAGTGATTCTTACGAGATGAGGATGTCCAAAATAGCCAAATCTACGAGGTATTCCTTCATAGATCGAAGCGATAAAGCGCAATCTGTGCGAGGAAGATCCAGAAATAATTCCATTGTAATATATTAATAGTATCATTAAATCATATTTGATTGAATAATCAACTTTTTATTTATTTAGGGTGGATGGAGTAAAGATTCTGGTAGCAGTTACGATCCGTACGTGCAATGCATGAGTGTCGACGAAGACGAAGATCAGAGGGATCAAGTAGACTTTAAACCGATTCATAATGCCAATCACGAAATGAGGATGGTCAATCCTAAAAATCAAACTCCCAAATCTGATAAATCTTCATCTAGTGAATACTTAAACGTCGAAAGTTGGACCAACTATGAAAGCAGCACCAGCGAAGATCAGGAGACGAAGGGCAAAACGTCAGCTTTGGTACCTGCTTCCCAAGATTGTCAAAGATACAAAGATAATGATGTCAGAACGGAAGTCAGGAACGTTATAACCGTCGACGAATTTAACAGGTTAATAGCAAAATGAAATATTTCTCTGGGGTGTATCTTAAAATTATTTATTTTCCAGGTCTTTTGGTCGTGAACACATGTATTCACGATCACAAAGCCAGCAAATCGTGTCGTCTGATATTCCTAAATTTGACCCTCAAGAGTGTTGTCTTAGAGCTCCTGAAGGAATGTATGCAAAAGAAAACTACATCGTGATCAATCAGCACTTTCAATTTTATAGTTCAAACTATCCAGAAAATCGCAAGATAGGACAGGATCCTTCATATTTGGAGAATAACAACTTTCCAGCGATTGCAAGTGAAAATAGAAAACCGCTATTGGAAAAAGCTGCAAATAAACATGCAATTGATACAAATAATTTCAAGATTAATACAATGGGTATACAAATTATTTGTTTGCAGTATTTAAAAAAATATATTTAACTAAAAATATTTTTAGCTCATAACTCAAAAGTAATTCCCGGAAGTGAAAGTGGGAATAAAAGGTAAATAAATATATTTATTTAATTATAAAATCTTATACGGTATAATGTATTAACATGTTTTTCATTAGAGTATATTCACAACGTAAGCCAATTTCTACAAATAATAGTAATGGAATTCCGAAAATGATTGACACGAGCAAGAACAGAGGAGCTTTTAAAATGCTACAGAATAAGAATAATTCTAATCTAATTTCCAACTCAAATTTATCTGAAAAGAAAGTTGAAGAAAACAGTGGTAGTATAATACGTTAAAATACTTTTAAGTCTATAATATATTTAATTGTTAACATTGATTTAGATCTGTTCAATGAGTTTATGTCTCTTGATCTCAGATATGATACGAACGAAGATGTTTCTTCTGTACTTCAGGACTATTTTAGTGCTTTAGATATTCCAGAAAATGCACAGACGCCCAAAATTGTGCCTCCTAAGAACATGCCGATTATTGGTTCAGAGGAAGAGGTATGGTTTACGTTATTTTAATACTAAATTCGCACATGTTGTAGTTTATAATCCCAAATATTTTAAGGAAAATATCACGAGGTATTTTTAACCCTAATTATAAACAGTTTTTTGCATCACCTAGTCTTCATGTCGGATCGAAAAGCTACCTCGGACTTCTAAGTGTCATCTCGGACAATTCAACTCAGCTCTGCTTGGTGCGAGTTTGGCCTAACTGTCGCTTATTCCAAATTGAAAGCGGAGTGATAGTTCTGGATAAAGTTAACGGCAAAATAGTCCGAGGAAGTGATTCAGTACAATGGTCTAATTTATATATCCTTGAGAATTGGAATGAAGTTTAACGTCCTTTCTAGTCCTCTGTCACAGATACGTCATTTGGGAAGGAGGCAGGTGGAGACATTTGCCCCCCTTGAATTTAGCCAGAAAGCACATTTCACTAAATATTATAAATCTTAATGAAATCAAAATATAAAAAACGACAACCTTGTCAACTGGTCAATTTCCCCCCCCTTCCCTCTTGAAAAATGCTGAAATGACGTCTCTAATTCTAAACCAGAACATTTCGGGATATCCCTCAAAAAAATCTGAAAAAACAGTTTCGAATCTATCCCAAAAATATTTTTTTAAATATGTCATTTCAGTAAAATCATATTGAAATATTAAAAACACGACCACTGGTTGGTCAATTTTTGCCCCCTCCCCCCTGGAAAAAGCTGAAATGGCGTCCCTGCTCCATCATCAATGATTTCAATGATTCAAGTTTTACTGTCTAATACATATATTATTAGATTGTATACCAGATTAACGGTTAAATCTAGGAATACTTGCTACCCGTTCGCACCGATGAACGAAGGTGCAGATTTTTTAAAAAAATATTAATGGACTTCCTTTGAGCAGTGATATTAATAGATCCTTCCTATTCGAGCAGTGATTTTGTTGCCGCAGTTCTTTAAATACCGCACGCACCTAGTCGTCTTACTATTTTCTCAACTGTTCAGTCTCCACAGCAGTTGACTCAGAGAAGTCATTCCATCTGTACCAAATTGGAAAAAGATTTTGGTAAATATATATAATCTTCGGTCATTTCTTAATTCACATTGAAAATAACCTGGCATAATTAGAAACATTAAAAGGCGAGAAAATGTTGGAGCAGTAAGAGCATCCATTTAGCAATTGCCGAGGCATTTCAAATATAAGCATGCCGTACTGAGGGATATCAAATTGGAGGGATATCAAAGCCGCTGGTTGGAGTTTTACGCTGTCCAAGTATACTAGAAGTACTATATGTTTGGGTGCCATCTAATTACAAGCTTGCATGGTTTCAATAACTGCTTTCAAAAACGTTATGTTTGTTATATATTTTAGTAGATGTTAAACTAAACAACGGTTTTTATTATTAAAAAGATCAATCGACAACATTTTGTCATGATTTCATGAATCTATCTATAAATATTTTATTTAATCCTTTACTTTTGTATTATTAATCTAGAAACTAAATTACGACACTATATTTAGCATATCGCCATGTCTTATAACATTTCAATAGTAAAAGCAATCCAGTCGTGTAAAACCAAAGTATTGACACTTGTAAATCGATCATTACAACAATAGCTCTAGCGTTATAGTGACTCATCTTATCAAGGACCATTATTATTTTTGTTTTCATTTTAGGTTCATACTTCTCTGATTGAAGACTCTCAAATGGTGGAAGACTGGGATTCTCCGCAAAGCGATTATACTAATTCGCGCAAAATCCCTACAAGTATGATTTGTTTCTTGTGCGATTGGTTAGGAAAAGTGTCAGATTTCAATAGACATATTAAAAAAGTAACGATTTGTTTTATATGTTAAAATCTGATAATCCAATTATCTGATTATTAATTTTATTTTAGAGACACTCTGATAACGTCTTCAAAACTAATGATGGTATGTTGACTATCGCTCTCAACGTGGGATTGCTAAACAAACATGAGAATGTCAATCAGAAAAGTGTGTTTATTGAACACGCTGAGAATTTATATGTCGCTCATTTTAGATACAAACACCCAGATATAATTTTACCTATAATATTGGTAAACATATAAATTGCTTAAGTAATATTCAAGTAGTATTTTACTCGAATTTAAAATTATTTTTCAGTCTATCCCACCAAGTGGACAATACGAAATTGAAAGTCCATTGCTGGCAATGGCCAAGTTTTATCTTCAAGTGATAAATCTAAACAAAGAACAAGAGATGGTATGGTCTGGAATGATAGAATGTATTAATATTCCTGGGAGAGAAATGGACGTGGACGTTTATTCCGATCGCAAGCACGATACTATAGAATTTTCTATGAGATCCCTAGACTTGGTTCCTACTAATATTGCAATGAAAGATATTCCTAAATATCTGCACAACTGTATCGTCGAACTGCACATTTTCATAGAAACGCTCGCAGACTTGCAAATTAACAATAATAATGCTCAATAAGTGTATGTATAATATGGTGTGTAGTATAAAATGACATTTTTAAAATCTAACTAAATATACATATATACTTAATTGTAGTATAATTTTTAAATGTATTTGATCAATTTAGATATTTATTTGTATGATATTTTATAACTTTAAATTTTCATACAAATTTTAATTATATTATAGTATTTTTATTTTATTATTTTTTCGTGTACTTTAATTGATTTAAAGTTTTGTATATTAGAATGTTATTTTATCAAAATGTAATAATATTTACATATCCAACTGCATAAATAAATAAAATCAACATTTTTAACACGTATTTTAATAGTATATGATAAACCTTTGTATATATGATAACATATATAGATCACAGAGCCGGATTCACTTATATACTAACTAGACTGAACATTGTATTATACACAAATAAATGCTGGATTTTGATCGTTGGATGCGACTAAGAAATAGGGGAGCATGCTGAAACAGCGATGCAAAAAGTTAATAACCGCTATTTTATATTCTTGAGACAAAGCGATAAAACAGTTTTCCATATCTAATCGATCTCTCGCACACATACGTATCTACAATTTTGCAAACAGAGCAATAATATTTTACGTCTTTCTGGATTAAAAGTAAACAAACTAGCCTGAAACCGACATCTTACTTTTAATACGTCACGGATTATTTTATAATAAAATCCGGGATGAAGAATATTACACCTTGCAAAGGAGACGATATCGTTAGAAAACTAAAAATTGGAAAATAAATATGACACCTGCATAAGAACCAAAAACTGTGGAAAGCAGGACGATATTGCACAATATTATTGACAGAAGTCCACTATATAAGGGGTTGGAGTTCCCATACAAAATGACATCACTCTCGCTATCGGGATAGGAGCAAGCAACTTCACCAAAGCCCACTCTACGCCAGCGAAGACTTCCGAGACTCCTGCCTGGAACTTTGTCCTGTCGCAAAACCCCTGGACGTCCACAAGGAGCACCCACCATAGCAGAAGGCGAGCCAAGACCGACCCTTTTGAACAGCTGATATTTTGGCCATCCAGCACAATTCGTGACTTCTCTGATCTGAATAACTATGGGCGATTATTGAAATAAAGCGTTGTCACGTAATTATAAATAATATTAAATTTATACGAAACTTTGTACCATTTAGTAGGATATAAAAAGCTTGATTTTAAACAAAAATCAATGATTGATTATTTTAATTTGCAAAAATTAAAATTAAAGCTATAATGTACATATTTATGTATACATATTTCAATCAAAATATTCACAATATGTAGATATATTTTTCTTTCTCCTTTTGATTATGATTTATATATTTCTTTCGATTATCCGCAATATCCTCATTCCTCATCCTCAATTAGTGCGGATAAATCGATATTCTACTATAGTCTGAAAATGACGGTAGTATATTTTCTTTCTGGCAACACTGTCGCCGGCCGGCTTTATTGGTTAAGCGTCAGACGCCATCATGGAACTGTCAGAAGCCGAAGCCGAGCTTTACGATCGTCAAATTCGGCTATGGGGTCTCGATTCCCAAAAAAGGTTGGTTTCGATTTGCGTGTAAGCAAAATTTGCAATTATTCCCGAACGTTGTGTTGCCTTTTCCAGGTTGCGCGCTGCGAAGATACTCCTCATCGGTTTGAAAGGCTTTGGAGCCGAAATAGCCAAGAATATCATTTTATCAGGCGTTAAAAGTGTCACTTTATTGGACAACCAACTTTTAACGGAAGAAGACACTCATGCTCAGTTCTTGGCTCCTACGACCGAAATTGGCACTAATGTAAGTATAGAAGAGTGACTCATTTGCTTGAATTTCATTACAGTTTTTATCTAATTCTCTGGAAAAAGTTGAGCGTTGTGAGAGTGGTGACAAGTTCTGTGTTTTCACTCAAATGAATTTAATTGTAAATCAATTATATATATCAAAGCTTAAAATACGTTTCATATAATTTAATATCATTAAATTGAGATAGATGTTATGACGTCTAGGGGTAAGTGAGTGAGTTTTCGAATATCAAATTAAATTAGTTGCACCTAATATATTTTTTTGTATGTAACATTTTTACTTGCCCACCTTTTAGCTGTAACTTAAAATCCTAATTATATTAACTATTTAAAAAATATATTTAAAATATCCTTGCCGTGTCCTAAGTCAGTGTATGTAAGAATGATTTTATTCTTTATTATATTATTTTAAACAGCCCATGTATGATGAAATTATTACAATTTTACATATACATTTGGCTATTGACTTGACAAAACACTTGTTGCATAGTGTTATTTTTACGTTTTATTACAACACTTCTATAATTGTTTCTTCAGAGAGCTGAAGCATCTGAAAAACGTGCCCAAGCGTTGAATCCCATGGTGAACATTATCGTGAACAAAACTTCCGTGGACGATTTGCCGGACGACTTTTACAAAGACTTTGACGTTGTTTGCGCTACAAACTGCTCCAAAAACCAATTGATCAAAATCAACAACGTTTGTCACTCGGAAGGTATCAAATTTTTTTGTGGACAAGTATGGGGAATGTTCGGCTACATGTTCGCTGATCTACAAGAACACGATTTCGCAGAGTAATAGCTTATATAAACAATGATAAATAAAATATGGTTATTATATGGTTATTGTTATTTTTAGAGACATTATTAAATATAGAGCTCCGAAACATTCCTCCGACGGTAAAGTTTCTAAAGTTGAATGCACTGTGAATACTGTCAAAGAAAAGCTTTCTTATACAGTTCTAGAGAATGCTTTAAACGTCGATTGGTCCGATGTCAAATATTCTGGTAGATTGCGTCGTGGAGATCCGTCGTACTTTGTTACAAAAGGTATAGTGTGAATCAAATCTATGCTACTTTATAAAATGCCTAATTATTTTCATCATGTTTTAGTTCTTTTACAATTTCGCATTCAAACCGGACGCGATCCTGATCCGGAACGTTATGAAGAAGATTATGATACGTTACTTTCACTGCGTAATAGCTTGATGGAAGAGAGCGGAGTTCCCGTTGAGTTTGTCCCCGATTCTATCTTCGAATATGTGTTTGAGGAAGTGTCTCCGGCGTGTGCAATAGTTGGCGGTGTTCTTGGTCAAGAAATCATCAAAGCCGTCAGCCAGAAAGAATCTCCGCACGATAACATGTTCTTCTTTAATCCCATGAAGTGTCTCGGATTGATTGAGAGATATGGATATTGATCTGATAATATCAAGTATTATTACAATATGTTATGTAACGTATTTTGTGAATTTAATTTTTAATAAAATAAATTAAGATTAACCATATTAATTTGGCTTTTATAATCTTATAAATATATCAAGAAACAAGGCACAAGGTATATACATTACTATGTAATCCAAATGGTATTTTATTTTAAATTATATTTAAATTTAAAGATTCTCAAGGGTCAATGCTGATGGATGGACAATACTGGCTCTGAATCACTTTATCGTCTCATTCTTTTAACAGCTGATAAATGATTGTTGTATCTATACTTTTAATTTGTCGACTCGCATTTTTAAGAGATTTCTGTGTTGCGTTCTGTAAAGAGAAAACATGAACATGTTTTCTATGCTTTTGATTGATCTGTTACTAATGATTCTAAGTCAAATATTTTTTCCTTCCGATCCATTACTTTGTGTCTATTTATATTGATATTAATATGACAAATATTTTCAATTTTCATCAGTTAATGACAATGTCTACCCTGATGGAGAAAATACAGATTCAAGTTCTAAACTACTTGTAGGAATAGTCTTTTATACACTGCTAGTAAACATACTTTTATTTGAAGCATTAGGATGTGACGGATGCTTAACGGCCGGCTAGCCGAATCTTCCAAAGAATTTCTGTTGTTCGCCTTCCAGATAGGCTTTATGTGCATTTATGGCCTGATGCCAGTGACTCATGAAAAATTACGTGATAATTAAAAATGCTTATGGTTTGAGTACTTTTTATTACTTTCGATATTTTTGTTGGGTAATTATAAATTTGTTATATTGAGTATGTAGAAATTTTCAAGCTGGACCCTCATGTTTTGCATTTCTGAGGTAGCTACGCTTTCAAAACAAGAAAAATTATCGATCACCAGTGTTCATACCTTACTAAATATTTTTTCACCATTTTACCTTAACACAATAAAAAATATATTGATGGTGTGGTAACATGTATGAAATAATAATTTATTGCGATTATATAATTTTAGTTATTGGAAGATGATTTTTTAATGAGTTTAGGATGTAATAAAATACCAGTCGCAAGAAAATCATTACATTTTAAAATAATATATTTGTACAAATATTGGGATTATATTACAATGGACAAGGTGCCACATACAAAACTATTGCACTACATCCGTTGAATAATTTAAATTATTTCATACATTACTTTGACTTAAAGTTAACAATGTATCTTAATTAATGTGATGGATGACGCATTCCATTACTAATTATCGACCGACGACATCTCAAAAGTCTTACCAACTTTGCAGATTGTCATTAAAATGTCCAAAAGAACTCTTGTGAAACACTGTGCCTAACAATTCTTCCTATCGTCAATGATGATAGTCGAAACAAACAGTTTCAAACGAACAAATAAGCGTACGTAAATTGATTTTTATAAACAATCGTATTGCAAAGAAAGGCGCTTACTAATAACACTATCGTAAAAGTACATTTAGCTTGTAAAAAATTACAATAACCGTTTAAATACAATTGCAATCAAGTGATCAATTGACAATGCTAATATGCATTTTGATTAAAAATATTGTTCTGCGTTACAATTATTAAAAAACATATGTATTTAGCAAGATATTTTTTTATATATTGCAACGTCACAGCGACAAGATTCTTATGTATCTTAAAATACACAATATTAAAAATTGTTTCTATAAAATGATATGTTTGTAAAGCATTCCACAATCTTTTTTTGGTATATAAAAACACTTGCTCTTTCAAATGTTTATACATTTACAAATATACTCTTTATTCGTTTTTTGTTATACATACAATATTTTGGTAAACCATGGTGCGAATCAACAAATAAACATGCGATTCAACATTCGTCAATCCGCATACATTTATACACTCAAACTTTCATGCTTCAATTATACCAATATCATCCGAATCGATGATGAAACAACACACTTTCAGGGATGCCTACGTATAGTATTTACGAGGCGTGGCCCACAATTTATGTCAATTTAAGTCGTAACATGTCTGATTTAATAATCTATCAATCGCAATGTTCTAAAAGTCTCTTTAAGTAAGAAAAAATCAGTTCAATACGGTGTAGATTGATTTATTTTTTAAGACTTGTATACTCTTCGACCATTAATGAATTTTGTTTGAAGAGTATATTGATAAAATTGTGATCCATTGCTGCTTCACTTTTGATCTAATTTCACACAATTCCAGTGCTGTAGTTTTAATCCTGGAATTCTATTGCCACACCATATACATACATATATAATCATAATTTTAACTTAAAGTGATATGAATTATATCAAAACGTGCCAATGAGTAATGAAACATGTTAATAATCACTGGATTATTATATCACTTTATAAATAAGACTGCGTTAAACTAAAAATAAATTATTTTAATATATGATACATATAAGAGTTTTCGATGTATTCTAATGTCATCATAAATCAGCAAATATTTTTATGAAAATATTAAGGTACTTATATACATATATAACAAATTAATACATTTATATTATTTTTATCAAATACAAATATTTCATTCATAAGTTTCCGTACCACTTTTTAATATTATAGAATGTACACAAGATTTTTTAATTATTACAAACATAACGGCTAGTTAAAATGCCATTATAGAGGAAATGTACACACATGTTGTATCACTAACGATGATTACGGATATAATGGAGCCTCCATAAATTATTATACAATATATTATGGATATGCGGCTATCATTATTATAAATACTATGGAGAGTTCATTTGAGACTCTTCGATAAACTAGATAATATCCACACCTGAAAAACTCTTATATTATTATAAATATCTATTTCTGTTTAATTTGATTTATAAAAAATGAAACAGTATGAATAGTGTTCTTTCGAACGTCAACTTTGCAATTATACAGTATGTCAAGCAAAAATGTGATCGGTGCAACTTTTATCCGAAAACCATTAGGTGGAAAATTTCTGAATGAATCAGAACAAAAAGTATCCGAGAGTGACAAATATTCTAGATAGCCTACAACCAGCAGAAACCCCAGAATAATCAAGTAAATGTACCATTAGTGATTGAAGATCATAGATAAACAATTATAGAGATTAACGATAAGTTTTGTGAAATCAGGTTTGAAACATCAACCTTCAGTATCGCTCCTTAATTAGATTTTCATGGCATTTCAAGGGTTTGATAGTATATCTTAAACTCAAAGTGATTCAAAAACACAAAAGCAAGCAAGAGCAATGCGATGAAGTACCGGATGGATATCTCATTGGAAAATACACCGTTGAAGGAAGTTTAACTCAAGAGAGGACTAGTTTTAACAAGATAGGTATACTATTTTTTTTGGCTTGCGCTCATCAGCATATGCATATTCATGATAGGATCAAAATATAATCAATATCAGGCAATAAATATTTAATCTAATACAATATTGTTATATGAAATATTATTGACGAATTTTGATATTGTATTCTAAAATGATTAAAATATGAGTTTTGTAGATCACAATTTTTTACATGTCTGCATATATAGTGAAGAAAATAACAATTGATCTGATATTGCTTCTAAACATCACTTTATTTCTTGACTTACTGTATATATTGTCTATAAAACTCTTTATAATGATTTGTTATGATATTATGAAATCAATACACTTGTATTATAGTATATTGATGGCTAAACTACGAATATAAAATAAAATAGAGATCAATCGTTTACACATAGAGAAATATATTACAAATATTAAAGCACTTTGTTCTTTATGTATGTAATGTTAGATAACAAGTTGTATACTTTTTAAAGCTAAATCTTAATCTATCAGTTGACTTACAAAGATTATACGTACGAAATAAAATTGTGGTGATTTTTTTTCTCGCGTAGAAAAATTGTAAAAATATAAAACCATTTAATGATAGTCTTTTTCTGTGTAAACGCAACCTATTTATTTATTGCCAAAACCGATTTGTAATAATTGTGCACTTGCTTGTAAATCTAAACACTTTCGTATGTAAAGTAAATACACAAATCAAACTTCAATACAAATTTAACACTGGACATCGTCATTAAAAATAGTTTTATATATATTCACATTTATAATATTTCATTAACTAATTACACATTTAATATATAAAACGTCTTTGGTATTATTTTTTCATCGATCACAATCAATCAAGAATCTAACATCACTCACTATTTGCTCTTAAATATACAAGCCTATGATAAGCATTTCTAGACATTAAATACACCGATTAGTGTCCTTCGTTTATTTAATGATTTACTGTGCAGTTTTAATTAATTTTTCATATTTTATTTAACTAGTCGCTTATGCTTAATTGTGTTAACTACACGCGTACGACATTTTATGGAGGGCACTTTCCAACGTTTCTTGAAATTGTGTATTTGTGAGGTTTCAAATTTATTGGTATTTGATACTCCCGGTCGAGCATCAGTGTTGATATGCATCCGTCGAGACCCGAATTATATCTTCCTAGTGTTTCTGGCCATATTGACGGCATTCCACCTGAAAATGTTAAAAAGTTTATAATGAATAAATCTAGTAGCGGTTCGTAAAAACAGTGCCAGAAATGTACTACCTCCAAGTTTTATCAAAATTATACTGCTACATCTTAAAGTGAGTCAAATGAGAACTATTGTATATAATGTTGGTACCACTCAATAGGGTAGAAAAACTCATACCAAGGCTCGTGCACCATTGATCGTTAACAATGTCGTTTTTTGTGTACAATGGTTTCATGGCCTTTTTATATTTTTGTGATGTTAGAAAACAATAGCTTTAATTTATGTGTTATTAATTTGTAGGAGGTTTGAATTACCTGTGTCATTAGTGACAATTTAAAGGTCACCGTAACAACCACTTGAACAACGAAAAGGCGAATCTCCCGCACTACAAAATTATTAAATCTTTTACGAGTTCAGACAACACATCACCCAACGGAAGAGAGATTTTGGTACCACAAATGATTAGCGTCAACTAAAGGAAATATTTCAGGGACATTGAATAGCACAAATGTATATTATGACACCCGTTAACGACTTCAATTGTTTTTATTTTCTTACAATGCCCCTATTGTTAAAAATTCAGTAATTTTAGAACAAAATTGGTTGTCACTCGTTTGTTACTCTAAATTGCTTTGCATGAACCTTACGAAATATAAATTTCTTTAGCAATTTCTATAATAGTGAGTTCGCGATTACGAAGCATATTGTTCTTAATTTTTTTAATATTTTTTCGGTGGATAATGTGCTAGTTCTTGTCATCACTGACACACAGCTCTTCACAGCTCTCTTAGACATGTTTTAAACAAGAATATACCCTTCGTTTGAAGGCTTTCTCCAATATCTGCATCACTTACGATCCAAATAGAATTAATTTGTAAAATTAAATGCAAATTACTTCTTCGGTCAAAATAAAGAAATCGCAGAGTGTGACAAAATGCGTCATCAATAGTTGGCACCAGCACGAAAAATAGATAAGATATTTTCTATCACACTATAATAGAAATTCTACTTTATATGTATGCTTCACATTATTTTTTAGGAATTAAGTCATCACTGGATAAATCAATATATACCTATGTAAAGTCCAGAGTCGGTGTTTAAAGGTCGTATTCGACCAGGTGAGACTTTTCCCACGGCGCCAAGGCCGTCGATGTCTAATACTCCCGATTGACCCTTTCTAAAATTGAGTTAAAAAACTGTTAATATTTTATCGGATCAACAATTAATAGATAAAGAATAGCAAATACCTCGCAGCTCTCGCTCTATGCCAAACGCCGTTGTCGACTTTGGTTTGATTTGCTACTATGATGACTTCTCCGCTGCCAAGATCATATCTGAAAGAAACGTTTGACACAATTAGTTTATTATTACACCAAACAAAGGGTTTCACATAAATAACACGTAATTACTCCACGATGCACTAAAATAATATTTCTTTGTTGCGAATCGGGCAAGGAAAACAACATATCATCGGACGACAAAACGCACCGTAAAGTCACAATATTCCCGTTGCACAATTCGACCTCGGAAGGATGTCCATCAAACAAATGTCACTTTCTAGAGGCGTGGATATATTTCGTTGGTCGAAGAAACGAGTGCGACAATTGACTGGATGGTGGCTGCATGATTTTGATTCGTCAGTGAGTTTTGCAACCTTTGATACTTAAGGCTGATTTCCAATGAGGAGAGGTCAGACACGGCCCGAGGCACGAGACGGAGGACTATTCGGCCAGAGAGGGACTTCACCATACGATCGCCGCAGCTAGAGAGGAATGAACCTCCACTACATCGTCGCTGCTACAACTACAAGACCTCTGAGGACCATCCACTGTACATCATCCTTCCACCAGCTTCTCCACCACCGTTCGGAGAAAAACAATACTAGCCTATTATAGTCTGTCGCAATATATGTAATATTTTATACTAAATTATTACAGTTTCCAATGGGGTCTTTCTGACTGCGAAGTCACACCACTTAGAGTTAGAAAACTTAAAGCATTTTTAAAATAGATTTTCTAAAGAATTGTAAAAAACTTTAATTTAACGTTGAAAATCTATGTGCATGGGCAACTTTAGCATAAAAAATGTCATTTCATGACATATTATATTATAGAAAAACAATAATACTTAATTTTATTTATAAAATGTATAACAATGTGCTTTATCACACATATGTAAGTGGTGACCAATTTGGGTGTCATATGACCACAGGTTCTATCAGTATAAGCATCAGCAAACATTTAAGATGTTGGGTCTAATATTTCTTTTTTTTCTCATTGTTTTCACAGAGCTTTCAAAGAGCTTATCTTCATCACGTGTATGCATTGAAGAGGACATTGTGTGAATTGTATAATCACCTAGTGCAAATTAACCTTGAGCATTCTTCTTTGCACTGCTTAATTTTTTAATAAAATGAGCAAAAACGATTTCTTAGATACCTGTATGTAAGATAATATAAATTTATTATCCATTTTTATTTCACACAAAATTCCTACAAAGTATGCTGGGATATGATTCTATCGAGTCTCGTTGACGGGTGACACGAGAAGGTACTTCTTTTAATTGCTGGTTGGGAGTATTTACACTTCGGAGATTCTGGAAGAACCTCGTTTTTTGTGCTACCTAATTACCAGCGCTTGTGTTCCCGAGTATTGTTTAAAGTACCACATACAAAAACATTACTATTTGACAAGCTCCCCAATAAGCACCACTATACAACTTTTCAAGTATCTGTCGGATAGTATTGATTTATTTTCATCCAGATACTCACAGTTGCTGGAAGCATTGTGTTCTAGCCATTATTGTATATACATTTATTTAATTGTTTTGTAAATATATTCTTTTGTGTTATTTTACTCTGTATATAATTCGCTGGCATACGGATGTTTTGCCCTGCATATGTATTTAAATTAAAAAATAGGTCTTTAAATGAATTATCAAAGTGGGGATCGAGGGCCATCTAAACACTGCAGTTCAAACCGAACAAACTATAATATATAGCTCAACTTTTAATTACTTACCTAAAGGTTAAGTATCCATTTTCAATAGCTAAAGCCATAAACGTATCACCTGGAACCATCCCGTCTTTGCCCAACCATAAAAGAAGTCCGTCTGACTTTATTGATTTAAACCTAATATTAACGTCCACTGAATGACTGCTTAGTCTGAAATAGAAAGCGCATTAATTAATAATCAATGAATAATAAATATAATTTATAATAAATTAAACCTACCTTTCTAACACATCAAGGTCGTTGTTCTTAATGAAACTATTCTGCCCTTGAAAACTAGGTATGTCGCTTTCAAAGTTAGTTTCTGCCATAGAATTGAACAGCACATTTTTGTAATTCTCAGCCGTGACCTCTTTGCCGTGCTTGTTGGAATTTATCGATTCTTGGTCTATGTATATTTCATAATTTTCAGGATTGGAATTTAGTTCCCTTTCATAGTTCTTGCTTAGTATCCATTCTTGTTCACCGATATCCTTGTTTTTAGCGTTGAAATCCTTCTGTGCGCTTTTCTTTGTCTTGGACTTGTTTTCTTCGCGAGAATTTCCCTTCTTCGGCATCACATAACTATGATAGTATTTCACCAATTTTGGACCTTTTTTAGCCACAATGTTACTGTGCTTCGATGTGTTTTCTCCTATGTAATGCAAAAACTCCATTCGTTCAGTCTCGCCCAAGTAATGAGATCGGGATGGATACTTGTAGTGGACATCTGTTTCGTTGAGGTAAACCGTGCATTTTTCATTCTCATCACTAAAAAAATACAGGGATTAAAAATCGATTGTATAGAACAATCATAGTAATTTTCATGTTTTAATTATAATCACCCCGGACTACAGATGCAAGTGTAGTGATACAAATGCGGTCTGCAAGTTGAAGCTCCACATGGTTCAGAAGAACACGCATGTGAACATCCATCGATATTCACACCTCCCAGTGCCGATGAAACAATATTTTGTTCATGATCATTGATGACGACCTAAATTAATAATAATTATATATGTAAGTCTTTTAAAAGTAAAAGTGATACTTTTATTATGCTTATTTTGTATCTAAGATATTGATTCTTTTAACTCAAAAGCAAATATATTATTACATATTTACCTCAAATTACATTTGTTGTTTGACAATTCATTTGTAAGAGTGTATTATGTCTTAGCATACCTTTTGAATGCATCCATTGAATGATTCACTAATGTTGATCCTTTTCTCAATCAGATCAAACTGTGGAGCACCACCTAAATATAAGTTTTGCGATAGAGATAATTGAGTGAATGCTCCAGGAGTGAGTCCCTGTGACGTTTCCAATCCAGGACTTTCATCAGGATCTGTTGTAAGACCGTATGATACGACGGTTAAAACGGCAAGACGACCTGTTCTTGAAACGCTTATGGTGTACCAGTTGTCCAGTTTTAATTCCTTTGCGTTCCTGAATATTTTAAAAATGTTAATATTATCTATTTCGAATTAAATATAGTATAAAACAATACCTGATAGTTGCTTGGCCTGTACCAAGATCAAAAGCAAACTCAGCGTGATTGTCTTTAAGATAGATAGCAAAAAAGTCTCCGATTCCATCGTTCCTATGTGCATTGTACATTATCAGTCCATTTTTGTCGGTAGGTTTCAGAGTTATCTAAAAATATTGATATAGGTTGAAAGAAGTATACAGTTGAACAGTGAAATAATTAAAAATTAAGTTCCTATGTCAAATTCTTTTACTTATATTTTATTTCGATTAATTCATTTTAAATAACATTTTATTGCTAAAAATATAAAAATGTGCAGTCCGTAACGTCTCAGACTAGTAAATCGGAGGTTACGGGTTCGAGCTCCTGCAGCGACACTCGAATTTTTATTTATAAAAAATGCGCTATTATTTTTAAAAACAGCTTCAGCTGCAGTGACATCTATTGATTACAAATTATATTACACATTTATAATCAATTCTTAGATTTTGCTTCAAGTGACGAGATTTTTTAGTATATAAAATATTTTAGTTATATATGTACTGTAATTATCTCAAATAATAGATTAACTTATAATTTAGTATACAGTTATATATTTTACTTGAAAGCTGAATAAATTATATGTTCAAATATGACCATATATTTTATAATAAAAACGCTTCAAATCAAATTAACCATCATCGCAAGGACGTTTCACATAAAATTATAAATAAATAAACATTTTAGCTTTCTATACTTCAACGTACGTCGAAGGGTTATGATGACCTAACTTTTAACGTTTGTAAACACAGTGCAAAATTGCAAACAAACGCAATTTCATAATTGACACGACAGTTTAAGCAAACGAGGGTTGCAACCACCACCATTTTGGTGTTTCGACAACATTTCGAAAGGGTTGTTTCAATGAAGCAACGACTGGTCGTTAAATTAAATGCCATTTAACACAAACACGCCGCTAGAGTGCGTAAAGCTACCGAATTTGAGATGCTTAAATATTTTATAGTGAAGTAAACAGTAGCTCTCCGAGCGTTGCTTTTGGTGAGTGATAAATTACCTGAAGTTCTAGCCACGATAAGGCGGTGTCTTTCATTCCAGGATATCGCAAAAACGACGAGCCGTTAAATCTGGGCACCTGGAAGCAAAATAAAATGCATGTTAGTATAAATCATATTGTATTGATGGCCTAATATTTGTATAAAAAAAACCATGTGGCAAAGGTCGCAAGAAATGGACAGATTTGTGTATATTTATGTGTGTTTAATAAAAAAAATATTAAATTTTTATAATATTTTATATATAATTAGCTTAATAAGTCACATATACATATACAAAATGACCTTCTAAAGAATGGTCTATTTGGACCGTTAAAAACAAAAAAAAAAAGTTTCTATCTGTCATAGTTTTCAAAAAGAGGCGTTACGATATGCCATTGAAAATTACAAAAACTCGTTAACCTCTATTTATATAATAATAATAATAATAATCATATAATTTGATTTCAATATAGGGGTGGATCTCTTTGTTTTCACACACCTGGCACGAAAAATATTTGTCTCTTTACTTCGCAAAGCTCACAGCTCAATGGAATACAAATCTCGCACCGACCTACTTATCTCTTTCTCTTATGCTTTCTCTCTTTTTCTCGGCCGATTATTTTCAACGGAATGAAATTATAAAGTTATGAGCAATTTCGCTCCCGCTCGGATCAAGGGGAGTTATTCGTCATGAGTCGCCAGCCCTTGTGCCGATGATTTAGAATTTGCGTTTGATTTTAGGCTTTGGAAGTTTTACTGGAAGTGCTGTTTTATAACTTGGAAAACGATACGGGATTTTGCACTGCATAAGTTTATAATCCTTGTTGTTTATATAGACTGATCTTTTGTTTATGTTCAGTTACGTAGTTTTGGAACAAATTGAGATAAAGAGACGCTATAAAAATAATTCATAAACATATTTATGTAAGTTGAAAAAGTCATTACTGATGATTAAATAGTCTTTCACCAATCAAATGTTTGTTAGAGTTTGAGAATATATACGCAGAGAATGGATTTTGTAATCTTATAAACGAAATTATGTTGAAAAAAGTATTAATAAATCTGTATGTGCTAATTGAGAGAAATTTTACTTTTCATGCAATATTAATTAAAACATAAAATAAATGTTAATATCGTACCGTCTCGGGCAAACACGCTTTTTAGTAACGTAGCTGCAAGCTTGCGATAAAATTATTATAGTTATAGCTGCAACTCAGTAATAAAAAGCTTTTAAGTCAAATTAACCAGTTTTATTTAAGTTTAAATGTGTGAACAGACTTTGTTTTAAGTACAATATTTTTTAATAAGCTTTTCCACATTTATTTAAATGTATACAAATTAATACACAAATATATAAGGTTATATTCAAATCCTTAATATCTATATTTGATATTGTCCCGATCTTCGTGTTAAGGGTATTTAACTTTTTTTTAAGAATACATTTTTTGCGTAACAATTAAGATTATCAGGCACAATTTGTATATGTTCCGTGAAGTTTTTCCTTTCGTAAGTGCGTCCATAGGCTTTAGGCGTCTCCGAAGCGTGTTCAACTTTGGATTTCGGACGTCAAATTAGACCAGGCATGCGAAGAGAGAAGCGGTGGCTTCTGCGGTCCTCGGTGGCCTGAAGTTGGGTCGGCCTCTTCTTGATAAACTTAGCGGGTTCTTGAAGTTCTGATGTCTTAAACTCAGAAGTAGATGTTCAAGTGCGAGTGTCAGTAGAAGTGATCATTGGTTACCGTATTTATATCCATGATAACTTCCATAGAAGAATTTGTATTTTACTCATTTCGATGTGATGGCTAATTAAAAAAGGTTGGCCGTTTAATAGTTTTATAAATATATTGTGATTGTCTGTTAAAGTAGATAACGAAAGATTCGCAGAGCGGCAATCCCAAATATAGGTGTTATCCTTTTTATTTTATTTTAATTTAGAGCGGGTACTTTGATTTAATCTTTATAAAGGTTTTTTCACGGTGGTGCTCCATTTTATCACAATAACTTATATTATTATCTGTAACATTAAAACACTGTCTTTGTATATCTAGGGCTTAGGTACGTGCCATAGAAAGTAGGGCACCAGAATTTTTTAGAAGTTTTGAGGTCAGTTATCCCTTATTCCAGATGAACAGATTGTCAGAAATGCTGTTTTTTACAAAAACTTGTGAAAAATTTATAAATAGTGTTGATATATATTATATGTATACGATTATCATTTTTATCTATAGTTTCAAATATAAAACTTTGTTTAATATTCAGGGCCCCCACATTAATATTGCTAATATCCACGGAACACCACTTTAAAAATACCTGATTTAGAGCACATATAAGTAGACACATACATATAGAAATATTTATAGGGAAATATAATATTTTTATATTGAAAATTTCGGTGATTGTTTATGAAACGTCAAAAAATTGAAAAAAAATAGTATTTTCGGCTTGTTGAACAAAGATCATTAGAAATAATTAAGGATATGAAAGTATATTTTTATGGTACACCCCCCTCCTCCTACATATTTAGGGTGGGCATTGCAGAATAAAATCAGATATATGAATATACTATGGGATGGACTTTTTTTTATCCATAAAGCGTTTTTGTCAAAACTTTGCAAATATGGAAAAAGGAATGGGAAAATGTGTCGCCTTTATTTAGATTTTATGACTCAAAATTCGTATGAACCGAAAAGTTAAGCCATAATATAGTCGATATACCATTGTTTAATCCAATACAGATGTTCCTAATGTTTTTGACAATTTTTTGAAAATATTTTGTGTTAATTTCGTTCCGAGACGTAAAGTGGTCAAGATACATTAAAGTTATCATATAATTTTTCCTATTCAACGTGTATTTATTCTACTTTATTATTTACATAAAATAAATATTTCTAGATTTTTAATAAACTTTTATATATATACATATATAACAATGGTAATTTAGGGACACCAAAATCTTTTAAGTTTATATTCATCATAAGGGTGGCGTGTTTTTTTTAATCGATACACAAGATACAAGCGGCCGTTTTGAGGGTGAACCCTAATGCAAGCGTTATTCCTTTTTAAAGAAGCAATTTTAATCCTTTATGATGTATAGCGTGTACTTTGTTACGTTAGCTGATAAAAGGTTTCCCACAGTTGTGTCGCATCTTAACGAATAAACATATTTTTATTAAATGGTTAAAACGCTTTATCAAAAGCTAAACTGGCCCTTTTTATGACTTACCAGCGTAAGTTAATCCCATCAATTGGTAATATAAGAGTGGTTTACTGAATAAATCCGACAATAAAATAACTAATAATAATATGTGTCTGTCAATACATTTTAATATTGCAATTCATTGATAGATAATATTTTTTAGTATTATATCGCGATGGGTTTTTCACATCTGTGTCACATCAAAATAAGATTAAATTTGAAGCATATTTATTGTATAAATACGTACTGTTTTATGCAATTATTTTAGCTCATACCTTAAAATGTTATTTTAAGTTTAACGCTCTTTCACGTATTATTGATCGGTATAATTTATACTCATACGGTTTTTTCGTATGTTTTTTATTATATATCGTTTCATAAAAATTCTCGAGCTTTTATGTGTATAGATATATTATATAATACAAACATGTTTTAATGTGTTAATTCAATTAATGCATCGAAGCTATATCCTTTGAGCTTTCGAGATTCGTTTTAATCCTCGCTCAGATTCGAATTTTCCAATCGGTCGCTTCGAGTGTATGCGTATATGCATACGTAATACGTGTATTCGAGCTTTCATTGCTATGGTTTCATGTTGTTTAAATTAAAAGCAATGAAAAGTGTCATACGAGAAGGATTGCCATTTGAAGCGTGAAATGACCTGTTTTCTGTACGTACTGTGTTAATTATATGCGAGCAGAATGTAATAAAAGAGCTCTAATTTCACGCTTTAAATACACATGAAAATTGAGATGTTGACTTGCTACAAATATATTAAGATGTAAAAGTAATATTTTTGATACTGCGTTTTAACCCTATTTTGCTTATCACCTGCAATTTTCCACCTAAGAGCTCTTATTGACTTTTAGATTGGTACCAATCGGCATTTTTACCTCTCAGTTCTCGCATTTGCTCTTCAATTTCTCATACACATGAGTATGTACTTTTGCCGATATTCTTCGTGAAAGGAATATGAAGTAATATATAAGGTAAAGGTTGTTGAATGTAACTGAAGGGTTATTGTGGCTTTTAATTTAAGCGTAATAAAGTTTTTTTTTTATAAAAAAAGGTTAAGCGTAGAAATTAAGAAGCTAAGATATTTTTAATGTGATTTTTTAATAATATCGTAATGGTATCAGTGGATTGTATTAAATCAAAATTGAATGTCGTCACTTTTATTAACGAATTCACACCTTTTTATTTGTCGTACGCAAGAGGTATAAATACAACTTTAATTACCCAAAAGCAACATGTTGTGTTGCTGGATTTTGCAATAACAGTATGTATTTTTACCCTCTTTTATATATGATGTCATGCAATACGTAAGCAATGGATCGAATTTCGCTCGCAGGGCTTCTCTCCTGTTCGCTCGTCCTTGAAAGTTTCGACGTTTATTACACGCCTTTAAGAATTCGTACATGTGTTGATAGACAAAAAACAACAACAACAACGTCGAAGAAAAACTTTTAATTTGCTAAGATTGAATTAAAAATGTACGCACCTGTAAATCCAAAACGTTTTGACAGTATTCGCCAGAGTATCCTAAAGGACATAGACAGCGCTTGAGACATCGACCTCCATGGAGACACCCTCGACCACAACCTCCAGCTAGGCATTCATCTGTAAAAAAATGTAAAAATATAATGTTAATTCAGGCATAAAAATATATGAAATTAAAATATATCTATCAATAGCTGTGTTATAATAACCTCAAAATTATTAAAACTTTATTTTTGTCAATAGATTTTTTTTTTAAGATATTGTATATTTTAGGTTTGAACACTTATACTAAAATGAATCATAATATATTATAATACAAGTACATTTTAAGCCTAAAAGTATTATTATGTATTAATCAAGTATTAAATAGTAAAATTTTCATTAGTGCTACAAAAAAATAATTAGTAATATTTTATTCAATGATAATTTGTGTTAATGTATTATTTTAAATCAATGATCTCCAATAGAATATCGAAGCAGGCCATTTCAGATATTTTGGGACGCAATACTAAAAGTTATTGATAGATCTCGGTTTATCATTATCTAAAAAATTCAGATAATTAAATAGTTTAATTTATAACGTATTAAACTTTTATGTAAAATACATCTCATTGCATTGTTTTTTAATATGTGCATATTATCTTGTTAAAAAAACAGGGTTCAATAATATTTTAGAGAGTTTGTATTATTTTATTAACGCTATTCATAATATAATCATTGACGGTTTTAAGATTTTCTTGAAATATTTTTGTAGATTCCACTATGCACATTTTTATCTGTTTTGGTTTTAGTTTACTAATCTTATTTTTATATCACTCCCATTTTACTTTTATATACTATACAGTATACATCGCGTAGCCAATTAAGTCCAGCCGGCAAAAATAAATAATAAAAAAGGCTCTCAAAACAGTAGCAGTTAACCGCGCAGTTAATTCTAATGCGTCCCTTGCCGGTTGAATTCAAATTTTTCGCCGTTCCGGTCTCAAATCGAAGATAACGCCATAGCGAGAGAAGTGGTCTAATTAAGTTTGGAAGAGGAAGGGCTTCATCCGACCGAGGGTGTGGGTAATAAGCGACGATCGATAATTCGCAAACGGCCGCTTTTCGGGATTAATACTACAAAATGCGCTATCTGATTAAAAATACTGATCGAGAAAAAGAGAAGAGGAGGCGATAATAATTTTCATATGCGACCGCTTTCTGCGATTGCCAAATGGACCGCGATAACGACATAACGGACGGTCAAACGCGGCCGTAACAAAGTTTAACCGCTGGCCTATTTAACCGAGATTTTGTTCTCGTATTGTAAAATTGATCGAGCGGGCGTGTTCGTTATAGTAGTCTAACGGCTGGAGTGTCGTTACAAAAAAACTAGTTAATTCAGCAGTCTAGTGTGTTAGTTTGAAAAAGTGTATCAAATACCATTCATATCATTGCTAGAAAGTGTATTTTTTACCTGTACATTTTAAAACACAATGTACAGATTACCTTAGTATATATGGCGTACACCTTTGGGTAACCATCTGAAGAGGGCCTCACTCCGTGGTGCTAGCTCTAGACTGATTTATCGGTAGATGGCGCCATTGGGGGATCACTCTGAGGTTAGCATAATATAATGCCTTCTTAAGATTAATGATTTACTCTGTAGATGCAGTTTGAAGTCTGATATTTTAAGAAGGTCTTCTCAAGAAGATGAAGGGTGGTGAGCTAAGGATAAGAGCTTGGCGAATTGCAGCAAGCTTCAGTGCCGGATTGATATGCTATATCAGTCAACGGTTAAGTGAAATCATGGCGTCAAGCAAAGAAAAAATAAAGTCCGCTCTTCTCTCTGCTTTGGTCGACGACCCAAGATCAACTGACTGGCGTGACTCTAAACGTTTACTATCCTTTACGCCTGGCACTAGAAAAAAAAGCACTTGAAAATATGTTTTTTTTTTTGATAAGCCAATGCTTGCTATTTTTTAAAAAGGCTTTAATCCTATCTTTCTAAAAAATATGTTTCCAATGAACGTTGGAAAACAGTTCTAAAAAACGTGTTTTTACACGGCGCACTCCACTAAGAGTATTTTGTATTTTTTTTCCGCAGCCACCTTTGCAGAAAAAACTGAATAGATTTTTGCTTGTGATTTTTAACTTTTTTATTCTGCTGACATGTAAGTTAAATGTGCAATTTAATGTTAATTGAATTGCAGTTTTCAAGTTTTTTTTTAATTTTCAAGTTATCTAGAAAGTGGCAAATCAATAATTCTCATTTCTTAAAAAAATTTAATAAAGCATTTTTGTTAAAAATTTATACGCTGCAATTTTTTACAGCTGCATAAAAAAGAGTGTCTTTTCTAGATGTTTGAAAATATACACGTTTTCTTAAAATATTTTAATAGAGTTTGTAAGTATTTTAAAAAATTGACCACGATTTTCTCAAATGCTCTAAGAGGCCTTATCTTTGTTTTTGTGAACTAATCGAGAAACTAAGAAAAAATCGCTCCACGTAGAAATCAGCAGATTACAAAAATGTATGGGGGCTTTCCACAGAGTTACGTTATAAAATTTGCTTGTCGGGGAATTTTATGGCGATTTTTTTTATTTATATCCCGTTCGAAATATATATATAAAAAAAATATTTGATAATAGTAACAGTTGTTATTGACAATTTTATTTACGAATTAGGTATGGCAAGAAAATCCGAAATTCTTTCGAAGTTTGACACTAAGTATTCAGTCGAATATATTGATCGATTCTAATCCTTTCTATTTGCTTTCATTATAATTATTATAAAAATTCAACATCCAATTAAGGTTTGTTTTCATAAATGATCAATAACTTCTCTGTTCATCAATAATATTTACTTTTATGTACTGTATTATTATATATTATATATTATATTTTTTTTTGAAACTTCTCTAGAGAACCGAGAAGTAAAAATGAGAATTTTTTATTTTTTAAGAAATATGTTAAGAATGCTTAAGTATTAGGAAAGCACATCGATGGCTTTCTAGCTCCACTTTTGGGTGAAAATGACTTAACAATGTCATTTCATAATTTTTATCGAAATACACGTGCCCAAAAAATTGTGCATGTGTAAATCTTCAAAATCTTTATAAAAAACATTAAACTACAAACTTAAGATATTGTTTTATTTTCTAATTTTCAAGTTTTTTTATTTAGTTTTTTGTATTTTCTGTTGTCAAATATGAAGTTATCAATTTTACATTTTAAACTATTGATATGTATTGAATTTAGCCCATATGACGAATGCTTTCATTTAATATAAGTCCACAGCAATACAATACTGTCTCTGAAATATGAGTAATTTATGGAAGTTCGGCAATTACATAATATTTTTCTTTTAATTTTTGCTTATTGACTATAATTTTTTGGTTGTTATAAATACCATAAAGATAAGAATATATTTCTCAAAATAAAATAGCTACAATTATGTAGTAGATAGTTTAGCGGTACATCAAAGAAAAATATACCTGCGTAGTTGTAATACACAAATAAGTTTTTAGAGTGGATCGTTTTCGAGTGTTTTTAAAATTAGCATTTAATTATTGTACTACAAATAAGAACGAATATATTTATTGTTTTAATATTCAGATTGAAATCTAATCAATACATATAACAAAGTTTACAATTCATCATCAAGTTGAGTTTTTGTTTTTATGGGTACTTAAAAGTTTGCAAGTTGTTTTTATTATACTCTAAAGCTTTCACAGTCAGTGTTTGTTGGCATGTTTTGGGGGAGATTATTTTCCTACGAATGTTTCACATAGCAATAAAACAATCAGAGAGTGATCTGATAATAAGCAAATATTTAAAATCAGCAGCATTTGATGCAAGACTTTTCAAGTTGTAGTAATCGATCAGATCTGATATTATAAAAGTAGAATATTTATCAATAAATTTTATTTTACTAGAATACAATAATTCATTATCTAATTTATGTTGTAATCCACAATGCAAGATTACTTATAAATCTAGTCTAAATACAAAAGCAATAATATTTTAATTAATTAAAAATTGTAAAATCAGCATTTTTGTTATTTCCATGTGACTTTTTCCTATAACTAGCGTTTGTTAACTCTTAAAAGTAAATAAACATATCATCAGAGGTATTATTAACTGATTTTTTTTAATATTTATTACCCATTAAAATATAATTTATTCTTAGTAATTCAATTCAAAAATAAATAATATAATCCTAAATAAACTGCTTTGTTTCAAGAATATTGAAACAAAAACGGTATGACGCAGAATAGTGCTGTCTAAATTTGGTCACCCGACCTTTTTATAACCTTCATATGTAACTTGAACTGGCCATAAACCGTTTATTTTCAACCAACACAAGAGAGTGAAGCATTAACTGTAAACGTGTTTGACACTTTATACACCGTATGAACAGTTAGAGAGCATTCTAATCGGCTTAAGGTATTTTTTTAAAGTTGTACATATATTTTTATTATTATAAGTATCACGTTTATTATTAGCTATCGTGAAGTATAATGTTAATAATATTTCAGTAATACGTTGTATAATTAATAGTTTGATTAATATTTGGGGTTGAAATTCATCTAAATATGATATAATATTTAATAAACGCTTCGATACATTCCACGGATAGTTTCAAATCGTTGATTTATTATAGAAAGTGCTGAAATTATTGTTATTGAATTGAATACGCAGTATTGTCGATATGCTTTATTACAAAACAAAAAATGTATTTGTCTTGTAAGTAACAATACGCAAAGGTATTACGAATAATATTTCTCTATATGTGAAGATACATAACAAAAAATAATTTTCTTGAATATACAACATTGTTATGATGCTATTTATATATGTATATTATGTACTACGTTATATATAAAATCATACCATCGTTTTTATTTTATGAATATATTAAATAAATTTTATGTATTCCATATATTTATTTTGATATACACATATAAATAATAAAATAATCACGTGCCTGAGTGGAGTTTAAAAAAATTCAAAGTTAATTTTTGATAATTGCCTATTATAAAACACGGTAGCGAAGTTTACAAATTTGCGAAAAGAGAAAGCTTCTCCGGGAAAACCACCAAAGGCGGTGGTTTTCGTGGGAATAATTTTTCAAAATATTTGCCACCGAGTGTTTTGGAATCGGATAAAAAAAATGGTACTGTCTGAGTGAAAAATTAACAAGAGAGAAGAGGAAAACTTGAAGATAAACGAGCCGGGCCGTTCTAATTGATCGATCGTATTCCAATGCGGTGGAGTTTTTATGCAACCTTTTGCGATCTTTTTTATAAAAATTTACTTTAATAAAATGTAGTCGAAATATATTCGAATTTCATATATTATTTATAATGAAAATATGTATATAACTGGATATAAATAAATATAAGCTCAAAAAATTCTATGAATATTTATAATTTTCTGAAAATTTGAATTAGTTCATGTAACAGCAGATATTATTTATGATGTTTTTGATTTACGACTTTTCTTTCAATGAACAATTTTTACACAAGTGTTTTACTAAGATAGTCGTAAAAATATCAATTCGGAATTTACGAGTTAAACGTTTGTAACAGAACAGTAAAATTATGGTTTAAATATCCGTGAAAAACCTTCTGATGATGATGATGAAAACTGTTTAAAACACTGTTAAAGCTATTTCAAAAAAGACTGTTCAGACACTCGCATTTTTTCCTGAAACTGTATGTTATAAGATAAGTCATAACAACTGAACAAATGGGTACCGCAAGAACTAACCGAAAGGTGAAAACAGCAACGCTTAGAAGCCCGTTTTTCACTGCCTCTCAGAAACAATAAAAAAATCATTCTTAGAGATAATTAGTATTTGTTATAAGAAATAGATTTTCTATGATAATCATAATAGTTTAGGTCGATAGTTAGACAGTAAAAAAGTTGTAAAACATGCTTAAAAACCGAGTTTAAACCCTAAAATAATCATAATAATAGTATGGTGGTATGACAATTAAAACCATACATAGAATATAAAACTTCATAGTTCACAAATTACTGTTGCAAAATAAAACAAATTAAGAATAAAAGTTTTGCCTCATTCCTAATATTTATCTGATCTTTCTCTTAAAGACCTTTTTTAAACATTTACATTTATTTCTCTGAAAATGGAGCATATTTTAAATAATTAAATTCATTTACTAAAAAAACTCAGCTCATATTAGTAAGGATTATTTTTTTCATTGTGCTATGATCATCTAACTTTTTTCTGTTTTTGCAATGTAAATAAATACTAAATAATTATGTTTATAGCATAGAAAAATTCCTTCGCTTATCATTGCATGATATGGTAAGTCATTTTCACTTTTTTAGGAAATATATTGTTTTATAATACAATAGCAAAGACATAAAAGGGTCATTTTATTTATATTTCTGAATCAGTTAGATGTGCAGATGTATTTAAGAATTGCATTTAATTAATAACTTTATTTATTGTTAATCTTTCATAGTAACATAACATACAATAGAGTAACTATTGTATATAGGGTCACCCCACAAATTTGAACAAGAGGATTGGAAGCTTGGCTTATAATTGTAAACTATTGTATTACAGATTTCAATTTTGGGGTTTATAATTATGCCAGAGATATACAGAATACTTAAAACTTGTCCAAAATAAATATTATATTACATTTTAAATAATATAAATATACTAATTATGCAAACAATACAAATTATTTTATAAGAGAAGACTTTTGACGCATGAAAAATATTCGAAGCGCAGCTGCAACACTGAAAGTTTATATGAAATCATCTAAAAAATTATTAGGATTTATGTATATAATATAAAAACATATAGATTTATTATTATATATGGTATATTTGCATATATAATGAAAAGTGAGCCTATTAATAGGGATTAAAATAAAAAATGGAATTTTAAATACCGGTATTACTGAGAGAAAAACAGTAAATATCGGTATTATTGGTATTAACATGATAATTCATATTTTAATTAATTGATCGAATACATAATCCGAGTATCGCTTGCATAATTCACTTTAATTTTAGCAAAGCATTCGAATACCCCAGAAACTATTGTTTCGTTAGAATAAATATTCTAATTACAAATTATTTTAGTAAAAACACACATAATTCAAAAAATTATTTTCAAAAATACATGCGCCAAATCTTTTCAATTTGGAAAAATAAATATAGGACAATATCGTTTTTGAAAAATTATCGTCTTTAATCGACCGCATCTGGATGCCTTCTAAATTTTTATACCAGGGGCTTGAGAACCACTTAGCAATTTACTTCAATAAAATATATTACTCATTATTATTTGTCAGTTACGATTATCCGAAAGAACGTTGTTTATTAATATTATTTTATTTTAATTATCGCTCCTCTAATATTCATTTTCGAAAGATTTATCTCTCAAATACTTGTTTATTTCTACTCGTGTTAAAAGTAACATTAATTAAATTTGAGTTGCAAATGTATATGTAAATAATATAGAATAAAAAATACTGCAAAACCTTTTTAGTCCCAGACAATTTGGCCTAACATATGCGGAATTTATTTTTGAAAAATCCATTGATTTGCATTTTTTGAATTAATTATGTTGTACTTTAAAAAATTTTTTTTCTATACTCTGAATGATGTAAGGTAATAAAAATCAATAATATTTAGTTGTATCAACAATAAAAAAAATATTTTTTATATTTATGTACTTAAAAAAATATTTAAATCAAGTTTGATATATTAAATACTCGTCAGCCCACTTTAATTAATATACCGTTAAGTACAATCTATCTTTAGTTGGTAACAGAAAAAAATAACATTGCATTATTTTCAAATAAAATAGGTTTTTAAAGGTCAATTTTTTCCCTAACACCGGTATTAATGATATTGGTACTACCGGTATTGCAATCCTTACATATGAGTTACACGCCTATTCATGTATAAGTACCAATCGAGTGCAGACGTACCTTACATTTTCCCGAGGGTCTCTAAGATAAATTATAAGCGTTGTAACTTTTTTCGCGCCACCCTTAATAATAAAATAAATCCGTCAGTGCCGCATTTCATTCAATATATATTTGGCGTGAGCTTACTGGAGAATACTAAATAATTGATCGTAAATTGAACCTTTTTTCATATACTACACATACATACATATAACGAAAAGTGTCGCGTAACCGCACCTGTCCATGTATTCTTAATTTTTTTCGCAACCCTTGTGCTCAGGTTTATCCCCGGCGGGGACTCGCTAAATAATTTATCTGGCAACGAAGGAAAGTCCGGGGAAATATCACTTATTGTTACTGCCGCACGTTATTTCGGGTTCGGTCCGATCGGATGGACCCCTGGGCCGCAATCCGACCCGGGCGAAACAATAATGAGATAGTGAGGGATGCAATCGTGGAGTAAACAGAATGTGAATGTATTTGTATGGTTACGTTTGTACTGATTTTTTAAAATGATTGGCTACTATGTGTTTGGAAAGAGAGATCAGTGATGAAACATATCGCACGATGGGGTCAAATAACCCAAATTTTAGAACCTTTAAATTAAAACTGATTTATTCAATCAATCACGATGTTCCTTTATGAGATTTTAAATATATAAAAAAAATAATTAGTGACGATCGTTAAAATTAAAGTTATATAAATGTAGCGAATCATACATAACACGAGTCAAGAGAGCACATCTAAAGTCTTTCGAACTGTGTACATGGACCTAGCAGCTATTTAGAAAAACGCCCCATTCATACCACCTTTATAAACACACTTGACTCCACTACACGACGTTCGGACTACTACTTTGCTACACACGATTTCATTAATCACAGATGCTTCGCCTTCTGCTTAAGCAATTACCTTCAGAACACGCACCAAAGATCTTCCATCGAATCAGTACTCAATGCAACCGAAGACGTACTATCGAAACTACTGCATAAAAAAACTCTTTTAATAAATTTATGTATGATATTAATAATTTATTTCCATAATGTTATTATAATTAATCCTATTGAATTGTGTATCATATTCTTTGAGAATAAAAAAACGCAAGCAGAGAATTCACTTTATCACTTTAACCTTACTGAAACGCAATTAGCTTGTGCAAAAGTAAATAGCCAGAAAAATAGTTTACCAGTTCTTAAATTAAAATGTGGTTAATCAATAAGAAAAGAGAAATTATAATAACTATTTTAGTAAATAGTAATTTGTTATATAATATAATATGAATAGCTTACAAGGATTACGAATAATTCTCTGAAATAACAAAGGGAAAAAAAGCGACACAATTAACAATATTATGGCGTGGAGCACTTATATTACTCTTACTTAAGCATTGAGCATTAAGAAATAAAGAGTTTTTCTTATAGTAATAAACAAAAGAGCAGTTATACACATCCGCTCTAATGTCCATTAAAAAAAACAGACCATTGCTTTCTGAATCAAATGGACAGATTATATATTGACAAAATAAATTGTCACAAATTTCATGAAAGACGAAGCTTAAAAACCACTAGATATATGTATATAAACTATACTTTATTTGCGTTAACACGTTTAGTTCTAAGGGTATCCATTTCATTATTGTTCATAATTGAGAAAAAGGTGCCAAGTTTACGCCTCTACTTACGCTCTAAAACGATCTAATGATAAATATAAATAAGGGTAATAATTAGTATATTGAACGTACAAATATCCATATCGTGTGTTTTAGAGTTAATAGTAAGGACGTAAACCTAAACTTGCCATCTCTTTCTCAATTATGAATAATGATGAAATGGATAGCTATCGAACTGACTGTGTTAACGCAAATAGAGTATAGAAAAAATTACGAACATTATGTATATCAAGTAATACGTCTATCTTTATTATTATAATTTATACTAAAACGATTTATAGTTTGTTTTGGTAACCATAAAAAATATAAATATAAATTGATATGTATAAAAAATGATTGTTTTTAGGCTAGTCTAAATTCAATCAAACTAAATCTGATAATTTATAGTGCAAACCTTAAACTGCCTTAATGGTAAAACAAATTAAAAGCATGAAGAAGCACAACATTTAAAAGAAAATAGCCCATTCTTTTAATTTACATATTGTTATAAAACATGAAAAGCGATTTAATCTATAAAAAACTAATATATGTTATCTTCTGAATAAAGATATTCACAGAAAATCTCTTATAAGCATAAAGTACCAGTCATACTTATTACATGTACAATATAAATAGTGTGAAAACATAACAAAATGCTTGTAATGTGTCTGTACTACATTAAAAGTAAGTTATTGATACTAAAGTTCTAGTGGACATTATATTGTGAAAAACACACAGGCCGAAGCAACCTATGCTTTCAAAGTCCTTAGAAGTGAAAAGGTTCATATGACAGGACCCCAACAAAAATAATCTATAGGGGATGATATCCTAGCGATATTGCGAAGGCTAGGTCATGCCTAGGTGGGCGCTGATTTAGTACCTCCTGATGGTACTAAGGGCGCGAGGCTTTTATGGCTCCGAAAGCCCCACTAATTAACAACCGACGGATCATTATCCGGTGCAGTGGTTTCCTTTCATTCTTCTTCCGGAAGACGAAGAAAGCGAAAGATATATTGGGCGAGGGTTGAAAAACTTTTATGTCCTCGAGGGGGTTGTGCCCGTGCCCAGGAATTGCTTCGTAAATTGCTCGTGTCGTGCTGATTCTTCGGTTTCAACGACGAAAATATATGTACATATATTATATTTATTAATTAAATAATATGAAAAGGACATTTCCCAATTTGTAAGAGGGTTATAATGGTATTATATATTGTTTCCGAAACGTTGACACAGTTACATAGAATACGTAATTATATTCTTGAGTTTTATATATAATATAACATATTGATTTTAGCAATGATATTATATTTATATTTTTTTAATTACATACTTGATTTTAAAATATTATAAGGCATGTTATTATTATTATTTTTATTAAATAAATAAATATACATATACTTTAATAATATATTAATCAAGTTATATCATTTTTGTAGCTGAAATCATATTGTTCAGATTATATAAAATTTGTTATTATATATATAATATATAACAATATTTTACTAAGAATTTTTATTAATTATTATTTTATAAAAATCTCTCCTTGCCACTATAGCTTTTAGACAAAAACATAAAAAGCTTTATAGGATGTTGAGTAAATAAATAAATTAATAAGCTTTTTTTCATTCTGGTTTTAATTAAGCGCATAACATTAACAAGTGTTTGTACAATAAATTATATTGTGAGGGTTTTTATTATTATATGTATTGTGAAACAGTATTGTTTAACTTATTTTCATACATGTATATGTATATATAATACATTGTAATTAAATTAAAAAATTAACACCTTTTTGGAAAATTACTTTATCTATAATATCAACAAGAAATGTTTGAATTTGTGGGTATATGTTCTTTTTAAATATTTTTAGTAAAATAATAATCCAAGAGTGGTTGTAAAATACATATAAAAAAGTATCCCATTATTATAGAAAATAACGACAAGAATACTGATCTCTCTAGATTAAACTTATAAATAAAATTATAATTAAACTTTTTATTTTATTTGACATACAGTAGTAAACTTGATATCTAACCATTAGCAGAATTCCGTGTACTTATTATTTTTTAAATTACTTTTTATGCTGCATATATACTGTATTATGCATATTGCCAATATTTGGATAATTCCTTTTTGCCCAAAGACATAAATAGATCCACTTTTATTGCCTGAATTTAAAAATGCTTTTTTCCAACACTCTCAATAATGAGCGTTTTAGATAAAGGCAAGTCTGTATATTTTTTTCACTCGGTTCATTAATCTTAAGAGATACATATATACTTATATTACTTTTCCTCTTGTTTAATCAAGTTTCCCATCACACAAACTTTTCCTTTTCTCATCTTTAAAACTAATTAATTAATTGGCTTTAAAGGTGAACTTATATAATTGTATTTTTATAGAGTGCATAATTTTCACTTTTTCAAACACATTGTTAATGTATCTATCTTTAATCTCTCCCCAGTTCAAGAATATCGAAGAAAAAAAACAAACAGATATTTTATATCGCGATAAACCAAAATGTGTCCGTAACGAAAAAGAGTGATTTTTATATATGTCGCTCCTCAATTTGTATTATGTGCCGAAACTAGATGGAAATATTCAAAGAATCAAAGCAAAAAGAAAATAAGGGACTGATCCGAACCGATACCCTTCGTGTTTTATTTAGCAGCATACGTGCAAAAACGCCAGGGTCCGAACATATATCAGGGAGACCTCTGCGGGTTAAAATCTTCGGACTTCTCTCTTTGTCGCTTTCGATGATAGGCTTTTATGGCGCATTTCCCGCGACACCCCCTGTCTTCTGGGAGTCTTCCTTTTATTTTCCTTCAGACACATGGACGCACATCTCTGCTTGACAAAAGGGCGAATCGACTGAGGACGATTTTGCATGCACGCAAGGGCTGCTTGACTTATACTTTTATTGACTCCTATCTCTTGCCAGAGAGGAGAAAGAAAAGTTTTGTGCGATATGTGGCGTAATAAGCAAAGATATGCAATATTAAATTTTACATGATAAATTTGTAAAATGTGACTGTAAATGCATCTTAAGACGAACGGTAATGGTCCCAAAGAAACTGCTCATTTTAAACTTATAAATTTTTTTATGTTCTTAAAAGTTAACCACTTTGCAGACATTGATTCGAATAAGAGGGACAGATGTTCGACTCACATGAAGAGAGGTTTTTTGATAAATTTGACGCTGCCAAATAAGTCGGTTTACTATTTACTCAAAACCTTCTTTTCGTCTTCGTCTTTGTTTAAATACCCAATTACTTTAATGGTTTAAGTTATTTTTTCTGGTTTAAATGCTATGTATATCATTTTTTTATTCTAAAAAGTACTGCATCATATTTAAATATAACTGAAGACATTTTAAGCAACCAAGAGATTTTACATTAGTAAAAATTAATCAAGGAGTCGAAAATCATTAGATTTGTTTAGTTGCAACGTCGTTATAATCGAACTGTTAGAATTCAAAAAGGCGAGACCTTCCGAGAAGGAAACATACCAAAGCACCCTTTTGGATTGCATCCTTTCTTATTCAGAAACGTATACGAACGTGAAAGGCGGACACTGTCGCTTGAATTTACAACGTATTTAATACTTTAAGAAAATACTATTCCTCTACAAGCTTTGTATAAATAATTTAATTTGATTTCATCAAAATAAAGTTTATATTGATTGGTGCTGCCCTAGTGGTCACTAGTTTAGTTTTGTGTAAAAGGTAAATTTATTTGTACTATATCATAATTGTAATTTAATTCCAGATATTTAATGCACGAGTAGCCATCCAATTACTTAGGTAAATTGGGTTTAACTCTGTATTTTGGACTTTGTAGCTAGATCGAGATTTACGCGAAGCCGCTGCTTCCTTGATTTCAGCTTCGCATGTGCTTATCTAATCTGTATGAATCATCAGCATAACATATTGCATTTAAAAAGCAAATAAAATAATGATATATGTTGATTTATTACGCTTTTAACACGTATTATCACCGTCGGGTAAGCTCAATAGGTCAAGTACTAATAGTTTTCACATGGAAATTTAGAAAATTTACGATAATTATGTTTTGTAGCTAACAAAATATATTGGCTATTTACTTTAGTCACTTTATATCAAAGGTGAAACCATTTAAAAAAATACCTGAAGGCCGTACATTATAGACTATCTTATTTCAAATTTTACTTCAATAACCTCCGAATAAAAAGATAATGTCGGAAAATAAAATTAATTTATTAAATTTAATTTGCGAACTTTTACGCCCTTCTTATATAAAAAATGCAATACAAATTGTTGAAGCGAATAAAAAATATCGTATTCAAAGAAAAATTCATGGTTGATTTTCCGTTTCTTTTCTGCCTTGCAAAGTTTACAGCAAACACATTACTTCTTGCCATATCGAATAGCATAAAGGCGACTTACGTATAACGGCGAAAAGCAAATAATCGTCGAAGGGCTAAACCCCATTCGGTGTTTCGTATAAATGGACTTAGGGGAAGTAAGGTGCCGCCGTTTTGAGTAGATCAAACGCAGAAAATACTTTTGCGCATGCCTATGCATGTACCGCCCTATACACATATAAGTCTTTTTGATCGAACCGAAACCTTTTACCTTATGTATACCGTAGCAAAGTTCCGCCGAGACCCTAATTACTTCAACAGGTAAGCGACAAACAAAACTATACTACGGGCGAAACATAGAACAGAGCGAGAGTCCGATCAATATTCAACAGACGCCAGACGAAAAAACAAGACAACAAAGAAAGCAAACGACGAATCGTTGATATTATAGTAATAAAATGGATGTTTTATTGAGTTATGTATATGTATGTATTGATTATATCCACATAAATACAATAGATAAAGAGGCATTCTTGAAATTTATCGATTTAGTTGCTACTAACGGCAGCGCATAAATAAAGTAATACCTGTACGAGCTTCTTGGAATTATTAAAGGTAATTTAAATTATTAAAGCAAAAGTTGTGATGGTTTGAGGCGTTGTTTAAAAGTTTTGAGTTTTGTACGAAATCTTGCGCGTGTAATATTAATATTTGGAATAGATATATAAGAAGTCAAGCGAGAGTCGTATATTAAAATATAATGTTCAGAAATTCTACAATACTTTATTTTATTTTTATAAATTTTACTGAATATAGATATTACAGCAGACGGTTTTTTTAGTTAAAGTTTAAGATTGTAATTGCAATTTGTATTTTTTTATAAAAAATATTTATTGTAGGATCTTAATAATATGAACGTTCGAATCAGGGCCCTGGGAAAACAATGATTCCAGATCTCATGACAAAAATGGCATTTTATATATTTTTAAACATCGTAATGTAATTTCCTAAATATTAATAGGTATGAGTTATCCCTTTATATGCTACAAATAAATATAAAAATTAGCTACCGTTGCGATTTATTTTCTGAGATCATATTTTATGCGATATATTTTAATTAGGTATTAAAAAATCTCAGATTATTAATCGTGTTTTTTTGCTGCTCAGTGCTGTCATATATTAAACTTTCAGTCCAGGTCAAAAGAAATAAAATCATGCCGTCGCAGTAAAAACGCTCGATTATGAAGCGTTTATATTAAGACTTTCTATAACAATATTACGAGTGAGAATCAAATAAAGCACATCTAAACTAGCAAATCTTTTGACCAATAAGAGAACCCAAAATCCAATATCCTTTCTCAGAAATAAAAAATTCACGTCAAAAGCAATAAAATCGTGCCGTCGCCGTCACAGTGGTAATTTTTTTCGTTTTAAAAGCTAGCTAACAAGTATCTATTCAATAATTTCTCCTACAAATTATGCTCTATTAAGAATTTTAAGCTGGAATTTCTCGAGAACAGAATGATTGTTCACAATATCTTTTAGTAGCTTAAAAATATGCTTGGCGAGAACAATGGTGTAAGTCCATAAAAAATCTTGACAATGATTGTAAATATATATATGTGAAGAGTTCATTTAAATAACTTGGCTGGCTCAGATAGCACTGCAATGGATTTATAACTTTAAAAATATCATATTTTTATGAATCAGAGTGATTTTTGTGATTTCCACAGATATGCAAACAATGATTTTTTGAGAGAGAAAATATTCACTTTAAAGGAGCAGTGGGGCTAATACAACTTTTCTAAATTAAATCAGGAACCATGTTTGTTACTAAAGAGAAAATTGGCTTCAATTTAAATAATTGTATCATGTATCAATATTGCCACTGTAATTAAAAAATATATAGTTACTTTAAGAACAACTTGCATATTGTGCTGATAAGCTATATTTTTAATAATAAATATGTGTCGCGTGTATAATTCGAAAAATGTTATAAATTAATAAATAGGTTCATGTTATCGAAAAACCGTTGGTAAAAAATTAAGTTAAAAATTACATAAAAATTAATTTAAAATTCCACAACTACCTACATAAAACCCGACCGCGAGAATTTATTGAAATTTTCGCGCACACACATCATGAAATTACAATACAAATTTTCTTCGTGATAAACATTTTTTCAACCCCATAAACCGTATACACTAAATCAAACCGAAACGTCGCCCTTGAACCACGCAACAGCGGCATTATTTCGCGTTCAGTCATAAAAGTCACATAAACAATATAATACGACTATTTCATTTCGTTTAACGGGTACATTATTAAAATTCGAGCGGAAAATAAAAACAGTCAAACACGTTGAATCGCGGAAATTAACAATACAAAAATCTCATGTTTTACAAACACAATAAAGTAGATGGAATAGTGATTTTAATTAATATGGCGCAACAGCATAATAAAGTTTTTCAAGCGTAATCCTCTTTCTCATCAATCGATATGGAACTAATTAAATATTTCATATAGACTCTTTGAATACGCCGAAAACCGAGAGGCAACGATTAATAAGTTGCGAAAATCCCACTCGGAGTATTTTAATTAAGCGAACCGAGAAGGAAAGCTTTGCTTTTTTTATTATCGTATAATACCAAAGAACACGCCAACAACATCCACGAGTAGAAAAATTTCATGTTGTATAAAAAGGTAAAGGTCAAGCTGTTGATGCTTAGTTTACAAACTCAAAAATATTTTTTTCTTGGAAGTGTAGCAGAACGTAAAGTTTAAATAAATAACACCAAAAAATAATTTAATTAACGTTAAATTTATATGTATGTATTTGTGAGATAATATTACAAGCGACATTAAAATATCTTTAAAGTATATCTAGTCAATTTGAAGCTTAATTTTAATATCTTGAAAATTACGCAAAGAAATCATGCACTTATATGATATATGCGGCGTATGCATATGACGTAAAATGACAGGCGGTTATTTTAGACATGCTTAATTAATTTCCTAATTAATTTTGCCGTCAGAAAAAATATTTAAAATAATAAAACATAAACATTATATAATTTACGTCATTGGAATTGACAGGTTTCAACCTTTGACTTTTAGCTTAATTAAAAGGTATACAAATGGTTTTAATCGAAGTAGTTAAATACACTTTATAATCTATTATTGTAAATAAAGAAATTATTCGCCATAAGAGTTATGCAATATATATTTTCTTTATAGTCTAGAATTATTTATATTGCTTATCTGATAAAATGAAGCGCCTCTACTAAATAACGAGATGGTCCCTCACGCGCTCCGGTCTAAATTCCTTTAGGACATAAAGAACGACTGCGATTTCGTTTCTTGAATACCTTAATTCGGGATTTGCAAAACATGAACGAAATACATGATATGCCCTATTTTTTTCGGTACGGCATTATCCTCGAATGTCAGCGCATGGCATTTTTGCACGAGTGCGATAGCGTATAGATGACCTTTAAGAAAAGCAAAGAAACCGTCTGGAAATATATAAAATACAAAAAAATATGTGCTGTTTTTTATATAAAGGTGTATTTTGAAACAAAACCTCAATTCACGAACCTTAAAAAAATATTATTTCTTTAAATGGCTACGCTGACGAAAAAGGATATGGTAAAAAGCTGATCTCGCTAAAGTTGCATTTGCCATATAAAAAAACGATTTTTCGTGCGTCATAATTTTAGAGTTTCAAAAAACCGGTTTTAATCGTGCATTCGGGTAAATGTTGTTTATTTTTGATATAAGATTCAGTTAAAAAAAATTGTTCAACAATTTAAATCATGCTCGCGAACAGTTTATGTATTTGTCTTATTGTACTGAGTATTTTTTTATGAAGTCATTTATTACAGATAAATAAAAATAATTATTGAGTATAAAATATCAATTATTATGTCGTTTCTGATTTTTACTATATTGTTAAAATTAAATATTTCTGTAGTACTTAAATAATATGCATAATAAATCAGAATATAGATTTTTAATCAATATTGACATATTTTTGTAAGGCAGTGTATATATATTTTCATTGAATACGTTTTCAATAGCTTTTGAGGGAAAGTTGTTTTTTAAATCATTATTTTTCCGTATTAAAGTGATTTTCTGTGTTGCTTTTCCAGCAAACGAAAAATTACAAACATCGCACAATAGCGTGAAAAGAATAAAGGAAGAAAAACAATTCACCTATAATAAACGTCTACCGAGGAGATAATGACGCGATTTAAAGGTCACTGAGGCTTTACGGGAATTTTACAGATTACTTTTATTTTCGCTTAACCTATACGACCTGAATGAAGCTGAAATATATAGTAATAATCTAAAAATAGTATATTTGATATGATCTTGGGCATATAAAAATTAATAATATATTTATAAACGGTTAATGTATACATAATCAGTTTAGGACTATTATAATACTCGTAGTATATTAATGAGATATAGCTGCGATTGAAAGGCTTCCTTATTAATCTATGAAAGACAATCATCTTATGGGAATAATCCAAATCAGCTTTAAATCGCATCATCATGGATTTACGATAATTAGATTTAGCACGACACGCATCGTAACCCGGAATCGAATTCGTTCGATTTGTAAGTCGATTACCAGTCCAATTCGAAAACGACGAATGATTTACGATAAGGCAATTCCAGGACCCGGGGCGCCGGCCCCCCACCTGGCGATCCGCCCCTCATTACGGCCGTCCCAGATTTTGCGGTCCTTGCGCCCTTTTGCTCGACAAACATCCACGATTCGTTGGTAACACTCTGTAGCTATTGTATAAACAACTATGACCGCGTTGACCACTTTTGCGAGCGTATAATGAACTAGTGTAAGCGATGAAACTACCCCTTTGTACATAATACAGTCGGTTGAATGTTGGCTTCCAGATTTGTCAAAGAGTTGAGTGGCGCGGTTAATGGGGATGTACGATTGACGCGGAGGGTGTAAATAATGTTAAATAAATCAAACAAATAACATATAGTATTTATTTAATTATGTATATATCAGGTGATCAGATTTTATTATCTAATTCACTAATTTTTTAGAGTTGGACTCAACGTGCTAATTAATTTTGATAAGCATTTTTTTTATGTTAAAGAGCGTATAAAAAGGTTAACTATTGCTGACTTTAGAGAGCATATAGAGACTCACTTCCACACACACACACGAATTTCAAGAGGCTCATCAGTTCTTCTACAATATTGTTAAATACATTTTCTTTCAATATTCTTTAACAACAAGAAGTAGTTTTGCCACGCTAGGATTCCAGATAATGGGGTCAGATTCGTGAAAGCTCAGAAGTTACTCATCGTATAGAATGCGAATTGTCAATAATTTATGACCGTAACACGCGCTCCTCATAACGAAATCGAGCATCATCGATGCTTTATTACAACAATTTGGCAACGTGCGTATTATTAGATCACAGCCTTTGCTCTAAGAATTCCCGACTAGAGCGTTTCTATATAAGGAAGTTTTGCCTGGGAAGGAGATTTACAAAATATAAGAATGCCATTTGATAATACTGAAATATCTTTCATTGTTTTGATTATCATTGGGATTTGATTATCATGGAACACGCGGACAAAAACCGTGTTATTGGTTTATAAAAACCCGTTGAAGATGGTTATAGATTTATTTATAAAGAGTTAAAACAAAGAACTTAGAAGGTGACAACCTGAGTTTTTCATACACGTTATCTATTTTTCAAATAAATAAACTTCATACATGTTCATGAATCAAGATAAGAAACGATACAACTTTCAGCGACAAATCCAAAATAAGAAGATTCACTTGACAATACTTCAATATAAAGTCGGTAGCTATGTCCGATCCTATGTGTTTTATTTATAGCTAATATAGACGCCTAACTAAATTGTGAAGTTAAATTTTTTCGTAGCGATCAAGAGCCAAAGATTAATCTTCATACATGGAGTAAAATCAGCAACGTCATTATAGCCATTAAGCGTTTTTTCATGTTTGATCGATTACTTTTAGAATATAATTTTAGATTTGTGATTACTTCTAACGAATGCTGCTTAAATTTGTGATTTTTTTTTAAAAATTAGATCTGGATTATATTATAATTATTTTAAAAATTCCACAAATTTTTAGGATATCTTCGAATTTTTTATTATTAAACGAACATTTTATTTAAAAAAAATTGGAAACTGAGGTTGAACCTGTCAGCATATAATTTGATTATACCTTTTAACGAAACATATGTTAGGTCGTTTAATAGTATTGGTTCCAATATGGATATTTGCGGAATTCTACAAATAACCACGCCTGGATCACAAGTTTATCAATTGTCTATCACTACCTGTTGTGTTTTACCTAAATAGCTTTTTATTAGACCCCAAAACGGTTCAAATATACCCAATTGTTTAGCCTTGTAAATATTATATTTATTTTATAAGCATGTTTTAGTTACCACATATAAAAAACCTTGGCTTAATTATTGTCAGCTGAGTGTCGAGTTGAATTATTGTCGGCTGTACCCTTCTGGGGATGCTGGACAATCAGCTGACGTGTTTCGTGCTTTGCCTCCGAGGCGTCTCTCACTCAGTTTCTAAAGGCGCTGTCTCTTTGTGATCAAGTGTCACATAATTTATATTGTTATTATGAGATAGTTCTGGTGAATTGCATATGAGAATGTTGGCGGGCCAATTGCACTGCTTATTGGACACATCCAAGAAATATATTTATGCCTTAAAAGTGAAACGGCCTGATGACAAAAGAGTACAAGAACAATAGTATTTTGCACAGGGTAGAAAGCATTGTCCATCGCGCATCTTTCCCTGTATTTTTTTTCGGTACTTATGGGTGCAGGTAGTTAAAGCCCCCACAGACATATTGTTACATTTTTCAGACCTCTTTGCATGAAGGAATTATTTTATAATTTAAAGAAAAATGTGTTAACTAAAATATAAAATTAAAATGATCATTATTAGATACAATTAATTGTGTTGTTCATGTAGCATATACTTAATAAAACACGTTATGAAGTTAAATGGTGGGTTTGACAATGCATTGATGCTTGGGCATCCTAGAGAGTTGTGATTGCATACCTTATACCTGTCTCATCGCAGCCAGGATATCACTGCTCGAGAACGCTCGGAACTTCTCAACAAAATTGCCAGACATATTGATGTGTTTAGCGATAGATATTTAGAACTAGAAAAAAAGTGAACGTCTCTCAAATGTATGAGACACATGTATGGATGATTGATTTTTATGGCTTGTAGCATGGCTCGATGAACCAGCTTGTATAATATAATTTAACGTTCAACTAGGTTTTTCATTCGAAAATATGTGGCAACATTTAAGCGCGTGCATCGATGCTGAATTGCATAAGTGTAGCAATGTTGTCGATACCTGTCATAGAGAGCCGGTCGTAGCCGCGTAGAGGCTACGAGACATTAAGGTCTACGCTGCCACGGCGCGCTATCGATCGTATTCCCCTCGCGTCCCGCTTCCAAACCGGCGCCCTTTTGCCCCTCGCGCCCTCTCCCTCTTATATTTGCCCCGAATTACATTTTTATTCTATGTATATTATGGAAACACAGTTCAGCTGATTACCAGACTTCTAGACTAGTTGAATTGATGGTCCGACGAGCACCGCCTAGTACTTGTTGGAGCTTGGCCACACACGCAAACGCTCATAGTATATCGGGGGTTCAATAAGTAACGGGAATTTTTAATACCTTCTTGCTGTATATAACATTTATGTGCAAATAGTACGAGCAGTATTGGAAAATACATAGGGTGTAAACGGGAGATGAACCAGACGTTTGTGGTGTGGTCTTTAATCGGTCAAGCGAAGGAATGGATGTGTGCGGTTCATTTGCTAGTTTATTTAATCCCATGAAGCAAAAGGGCATTTTATTTCAAATATGTAAATAATTACTATGCACTTCTTAATAAACTGTAATTTTTTAGACAAAGGGAAAATTTTGTTTTATAAAATCATGATTAGAATTTGTCGCTACCTAAGTGTAATCATATTGCTTAGTAACCATGAACTAGTACACAATTGCGTAACATGTAATCACTAATAAGACGTATTATAAAAATATAAGTAATGACAGCAGTAATACCGGTATTAGCGCAAAATTTGACCTTCATATATTTTATTTTGTAATACTGGTAGTACTAAAAATATTTTTTTTTTGAAATCCGTACATCTTATTTGTTGAAAACGACCCCTCATTGACTTAGAACTACGAAAACGACGATGCCCATAATTTTTCAAAGCAAAAGCGAAGAATAAACTGGTGCTAAAAAACCCACTGGTCAATATTTTTGCGCAAAAAAGTTGAATTAAAATTTTAATCTAATGTGCTTAATATTTTTGTATGACATGCGCGACATGTCAACATAAAAGGAATATATTTTCTTTATTAAAGTCATGTCTAACGGTACCTAGTAATTCTGGTCTGTAACAGAGAACTGATCGCGCCGCCGTGAACGGTCGGCCACTTTTTATGATAGGGATGGCTGGCGAAGTGAAAATAAAATCAGATATTTCATACACGAAAATGTTTCTACTATTCGTTTATTTTTATCTCCATTCATACATATTTTTACTTTGACAGTCCACAAAAACATAGGTGTTAAATATTAGCAATAAGTAAGTATCAATAATTATTTGAAATAAATGTATTTTTTTGCCAAAAACAAAACATTTTTTCTATTACTATCAAAAGCTATGTTGCACTAGATGATGTAATTAAAATAAAATAATATCAAAAATGTGTTTATGTGTCTTGATTTCTTTTATTTTGTAAGTAAATAAATATGAAAAAAAAATTTTTTAATTTATTGTTGTAACATTTAAATACTATTGATTTTAATCACCGTACATTATTGAAAGAACAGAAAAAAGTTTCAAATTCTTAATATATATAAAGCATAAATTAAAAAAATATAATCGCATATGTTAGGTCAAATTATATGGTACTAAAAGGTTTATACAGTATTTACATATTTTTTATTCTAGGGACGTAAATCCAAACTTTATCTCAATTATGAATACTGATTAAATAGATAGCTCTTAAAATTACTGTGTTAAGGTAAATGGGGTATAGATATATTGTTGTTTCAAAAGAAGAAAAATTTCGCGTCCGTAGTTTCGAAAATATTTTTTTGTAATGAATGAAAGTGTTTTAATAATCTGTAATTAAAATATTTCATAAATCGAAACGATAGTTGCTTGAATGCTTTGGTTTTACTAATCCATATATTGTACATGGTGAATCATGCGATCGGATTATTTTTTGCGCAAAATATGAATAATTATGTCAATACCGATAATACCGATATTGACTGTTTACCATTTCTGCTACATATATTTAACTATCTGATTTATATGTAAAATTAAATTCTGTTTCCATAATAAAAATACTTATTTGGTAGAATATAATTTGAAAGCAGAAAAAAATATCTTTTGAAATAAAAAAATTATAGAGTAGAAAAAAATATACTACATATGAATGACTTATTATTTAAAGATCAGAAAAATCTAAAAACCAATAATAAAATTAAAATCTAATTTAAATTATATCTAAGCTAAGCATTGATTGTTATAGTGATATTTATGTATATATGCTTTTATAATCACACAAAATGCCACATAAAAAATATTGCTGCTCAGTACATGATTAACTAATGCAACGTCAGCAATAAAACGAGACTCAAAATGCAACGTTAACACACTAGAAACAACAAAGTAACATTCTCAAGCCGTTGACTTTGCAGCTCAATCTTTGGTCCCAAGACTATGCTTCAGCGTAAGTATGGTAAATACAGAAGTTTTCATAGCGTTCAAAGGAATCGTTACTTACATATGTATGTATGCGCAAATATTATATTATTCATAGATTTACACACCCGTTTACAACACACAAATGTGTATTTACATTACACTCAAGTATAAAATATTTGATTTATTTACAATGAAACAGGATTATGGGAACGAATGCCCATATTCATAAAGTGTGAGTAATAACAGTACTAACACTCCGCTGTGTACATATAAGTTGCACTCTTTAGAAAATGTCCCTTTTGTGACGCGAGAGTGTGTTCACTGAGTGTAATTATATTTCATTGTTTCTGCTGCGAGAGAGGTATCCATTAAGTACTAAAGCAATTTTCTGTTTTACATGATATTTTATTTAATATTATTATTTAATATATATTTCAGTCGCCATGCTCCTGGCATTATCACGACTTTCAAGTGATCATGACAGAAATGACAAGTATATGTTGTTCAATATGATCTCGATTATTGTTTAAATAATAAAATAACTAAAGACCGCTCAGGTTTAATATAGTTTTCTGAAACGCAATCGCGTACGGCTTTAAAAGGCTCGCCAGCGTAGTTCAATAAACAAAGAAGGTAGGGTATATACCAGACGTAAATACGTAAAAACATATTTAAGCATTCCGATACAATTACATAACGAATTCGTCTCTTTATTCAATGATAAAATATAGTTAATATTATTAAAGAATAATATTCTATAGGTATTTTAAAAATAACGTTACCGAATATATATATTATATAGGCATTTTAAAAATAACGTTACCGAATGATTTAACAAATTCATTATTATTTTTACTATGCTTACAATTTTATTTCCGAAAAAATATTTATTGTAGATACCAACTTCTACAGAAATCATTATAACGTAAAATCCTATTCACTACAATTGTAACCGATATACATACACATATGTATACATATAATCCATTGAAATACAAAAATATAATAAGCATTCAAATACCACGAGAAGTAATTGCGGAATAAAAATGTTTTATTGACTTTGTGCCCTCTCGTGGCCGGCGATCGACCGTTTCCACATAATGGATTCAATAATGCTCTTACACACAAAAGTCTCCCCCTTATTCCACCCCTTATTCTCTTCCATCCGTAACTAGATATAATATTGACCGTCTGCGGGCTCTCGGACACAAAGTGGATATTTATGAATGGATTTTTGAGGATTTTCGTATCGACACAAAGGTTAAAGCTAGTTTAAAAAGTTGGCCTCGATGGGTACCTACAGATATTCTCTGTAGAAGCATTATGTGCAGAATAATATGATAATATTTTATTATGCTATACCTCCAATATATATTCAAAATGCTAGAATCTAAATTTTAATTATTATGCGAAAACCTTTCGCTGACCCTATAGTTACCCGAATAACTATTAATGTATTCAAAAATATGTATAGGACTTTTAAAAGTATATGTATAGATGAAACTAGTTATGTGTTAATAATTTTAGATCGTAGATGGTAATTTAATTAATATGATACATTTTTATTAAAGAAAAATAAGCAATGTAATTCAATTTTAACTAAAGGAAAACGGGAGTTTTAGTTGTCCGTTTGGTTATTATGCCATCTTCGTTTTAAACATCTTTAAGTAACATAAAACAAAACTGTTATGATGCCATGGTACTTGTTTCGATTTTAAATTGCAAGTTTATTTCTAGAGGGTGTTTAATTTTATTATTTTATTTTATATAATTATTTCGTATCGACCTTCATTAATTATAATGGTAGGATTTCGAAACACTACAAAATGAAATATATATCATGTGCTCGTATTTTTAGTACTGTTATGTAGTGAAAAAAACATTTCTGTGAATATAGTGCAGTTGTGATTTTATCGACCGTTTTTTGATTATTAAATATAAAATACCTTTATATAGTATTCTAAGAAAGGGGGATGAAAAATACATCTGACATTTAAATTTATTTATATTTGCGGTTACGCCTACATAGAAATTTCACTAGATACGCGAAACCTGCTAAGAAATATAAGCCTTTTTAATTATGTGTCGTACATTATTAATGAAAAGTAAATAACAATGTTTTTTTAAATATTGTAAGGTTGAGCAATTATCAAAAGGTCAAATAAATATTAAGGTATTGAGGTACGAAACTCACAATATTCACAATATAATTAAATAAATAAAAATTACAATTTAAAAAAAGGTTTTAATTCAAAAGTTATTGTGTAAATAACTGTTTTTTCACTTTAAAACCTAAACGATAATTTTTTCATAGAGGTAAATATGTTTTATTACATAATATGAGTAGTGTAACTTTATCAGACGGTGAGAAGCTAAAATATATGTTTAATATATATTTATTTTACATAAGGTATTGTGTGGTTTAGAATGTGGAAGGGTTGATTTAAAATATTGTAGCAGGGAGCCTATCCTTAAAGAGCTGATGTCTCTTGGAGCATTTCAAAATGCGCGTGTGTGTGCGTGTGGAAATTAGCCTCTTACTTTATCTGTGTCTCTGTTCCCTAAAGTGAGCAAGACAACCCTTTTATACGTTCTTTAACAAAAGTTAGGGTGAATGGAAAAAAGCTTATTAGGATCAATTAGACCGTATTATCTAACTCCGCCTCTCTATTGTATGCACCATATAATTAAGCATAAATATGTCTCCTGGGTGACCTTCTATAAATAGATCCACAGCGGTATTTTCTTAATGGTCACAAACCATATAAATTATATGAGCTATTTATTGGGCAAAACAAACCACATTGTTTTGACGAAAGAAGTCGTAACAAATGGTATTTCGCATTCTGTACGATAAGTAAGTTCTTAGCTTTCGCGAATTTGATTCTGGAATCCTAACGTGGCGAACTACTTTTTGTTTTTTAGGAGATTAAATTTTTTTTAAATTATTGTAGCAGGAAATTAATTAATTGACAGCCAATGTTGGTGTCTCTGTGTATATGTTCCCTTTAGTTAGCAATAGCCTTTTTAGACGTTCTCTAACATAAAAAATCTTATTAATATGAATCAGAAAGTGAAGTCAATCTCCGCTTTTTTTAATATAAAGTATAGGTATATATCCTGGGTAACACTATATAAACAAATCCATCGTGGTCCCTTCTCGATAGCCACAAACTATAAAAAGCAAATGAACTATTTGTTGAACTAAGCAATGCCCATTGTTTTTAACAATAGCACAATATAAAAAGTAGTAACAAATAGTAATAGTGTTTAAGTTTGGTTACGGTGATTTTTATTTAAATTATCGAATGTATGAATGTTCTTCGGGGATAAATGATTGAAGATTCGTTGTACTGGGAATTTCGTTATTTCGGTATTCGTTACAGTGAGATTTCACTGTAGTATAATATTCAGGGAGAAAAGGTGAGAGTAAAAATATAGTTGTGAAAAAGTAAATTTAATGTTTAATTGTGTAGATTTTATGTAAAAAAAACAAATATTGAGACATATTATAAATATAACCTTATTTATATTTTATTATTTAGCGTTTTTATACTTTTAAATTAATAAAATGAACATTATGGAAGATTGAAGTAAATTGTTTGCCTCAAATTTTTCAAGATTAATAAATAAAATATTAAAGAAATGCAAAAGCCACAGCTGGTCTTTTGGTAATTTTGCAATTTATATTTAAAGAGCTTTTAATAAATGTTAAAAACATATTTGATGTGATGTTTATTATTATTAATTTTATACATTATCAGTTAAATTTGTCGATTATTTTTTAAAATAACTATAAAATATTGTAAGACAATATAAAAATTAAAGAATTTTGAGCAAAGAAATAGAATCGTATAAATTATGGGACAAACGGTTGAACATCAACCAACAAAAGGTCAAAAAATCAATAAAACATTTTATGCTGCAATTACTTTACATGGCATATTTTATGTAATCGTTCGGAGCTGGATTATGACATTAAACTTTGAAAAACAAAGTATTTTTCCATTGAAAATATTATTTATACAACTTTTATATACTTTCTTAGCACAATTAAAGAAAACAAAGAATCAATGCTTAAGTTATAATTTTAAATTAAATAGAATATTTTTTGCACTGTCGTTCGATTGAAATTCTTAATAAAAATTAGCAACTAGGAATTTCTTAGACATGTAGCAATTAAAAAAAATATTTAATACTCGTAATTACTTTGGTAATTTTGAGTTTATTATTATCCTAGTTTATATGACTATTGTATAGGCAAATTTTCAAATCATAAAATAAAATATATAGCTAAAATTTACATTTATATAATATAATGGGGAACCATTATTATTAATATATTATAAAATTTAAAGCTATACTTTTGACCATATATACCACAATATTTACAAAATTACATTAATACATACACTGAAACAAAATATAAAATTATCCTATGAGCAACACCACCAAAATACATTCGCAGAAAACATATGTACTAAGAATATTACTATTAATTATACCATTAAATAAGTAGCTTATATAGTTATAGATAAATATATATATGTAGCTTATCAGCTGACCTAACTTAAATCTAAATTATTATTTGTTTAGGACAAAAGGTTAACTATATGAAATTGAATCGTGCTAGTCTTACGTGTTTTGATAGAAAAGCTTCTAATATTTTAAGATTTATATCCAATTTTAGCAATAAAAATTGCATTTAAATATATATTATTGATTATAATATAAAACCTTTATCTAGGTTTACGTTTGTGACTGTTTATAATTTGAATATATTAAGATACTATTTAATATTCAAAGAGTTGATAATACAAACATTTGATCGCTCTAATGAAAATTCAAATTAGCCCACTGAATAGTTAAACTATATATAATACTAAATTATACTATTTAGTGAAATTATTTCACGTTTCTAAAAAAAATAATGTATGACTATGTAATAAAAAACAAGGAGATGATCGTAAAATCAATCATCTTCAAAATTTGATTTTGATGCGGTAGTAAATGTATTATTTATGCTTGAGAATTTTTCACGCGCTCTCTATCGCTTCACATAATCGATTTTCTTTTTGCTAAAGTTCACAAGGAAAATCGCTGATTGACGCGTCCACGATAAACACACAAAGGGCTCCAAATTACTCGGTGGGAAAGTACACACACGGCGTCGGTGTGGTTGTGAGAAACGATCAATATGGCATTGTACGAATCAACTCTGATGGAATAAATACGTAAAAATATGTATGCATATAATAGATTTACTTAAACGGAAGCAAACACCGTCTAATATTCTGGTCATTAGGAATCGTTTACAGTAGATCAAATTGTGGAATTGTGCTTCTAAGATCTTCTACATTGATCATGAATGATTTGAGATATAAGGGAGAATAAAAATCATTCATCTAAATATAATAACTGATTAGGGAATAACATAAGAATAATCTTAATATGTGATATTTTACTGCCACGTATCTAGTTCTATGACGTAGATAAAAAAAAGTAAACCATTATATTGAGTTTGAAATAATAATAATTTTAATACATCAGCGTTATTATCGTAGCTAAACATTGTCCAAATATAGGAACCATATTTTTTAACAAATGGCGTGAAAACTCGTCTTGTTAAAAAAAAAACACTCGAATAACAAAAAAAAAAAAAACACATTTTTACGACACAACACCCACGCGAATATCACGCTTCGCTAAAATAATTATTGTCAAAAATACATTTGCGCTTCAAAAAAATTCAATTTCACTCGCCGTCTTCGCGTTCATTTTTTTATTATTATTTTAATTTAAAAATTTGCCTAAATTCCTTTTTGTTCCCCGGGGATAGTTCCCTGGCGGCGCGCCCGGTGTTGTTCGCAATTATAACGAATCAATTTAACCGCTATATTTAATTAAAGTGCCAGGTGAGCTGAGGCGAAACGAGGCGAGAGATTCACCAATAAATTGCTTCACCCTTATCTGCGCAGAAATTGTCGGGTTTGCATCTAATTCGGTCCTGGCTAATACCAGCAGTTGAAAAGCCGCAAGATATGGGTCGGAGAGTGATATAAGCTTCCAAACTTTTTATGAATAAAATAGAGAGCATATATTACAATCATATGTGTACAGAGTGATCCATAGGAAGTTTAGATTCACATGTACAAAATTTATTTATCCATCATGACTTCACGTCACGTTTGCCTGTATACAAAAAAAATCAACATTTCATACAGATATAAACATACTCAGCATGCAGGCATCTATTTATATATTGTCAAACTTATGTTGCAATATTATAGACGTTAGCTAAATGCGTCACTAAGAAGTGAACACAGTCAGGAGCTACCAAGTAAGTAGCGAGACATCAGATTGATATAAAAGTCAGTAAATGAGTGAAATCTATTTTATTAAATTAAAAACCAATTATTACAGTTTACAATAAATATATGTCACTATGCACAATCAACCTCGATTATATTTAAATTATTTATCCCGATATTAATCCGTGAGATTAGGAAAATATAGGAAAACCTAAGCAGTGATGGTCGATCGGAATAATTATATTAAATAATTATCACTAATTCTGATCTTCCAGAAACGACAGAAATTAAAAAACATTAAAGTCCATCATTAAATATAAAGTTGAGCATTTTTCAGAAACAAATATTTTGCGAAAATAAAAAAATAGCATTTAATCTGCAGTTAATACTGGCGATCAGTGTTTAAACAAAGCATTTCTAAAAGCTTTCATTGGAATTCATCCATCCATCAACGACTGTTTTTTTCATGTCGACCGGTGTAAACTGTAGATGACAATAAACGGATTATACCAAAATTATCACATAGCCATTTAAAAAATTATAAATGTTTGTATTAAATATCAAAGAACACTTTATAATTAAAAACAAAAAGCTGCAAAACTTTCAGATCTCACACTTATTTAAAAGATTTAATATTCGTTCTAAGCCTGTCAAAATTACCTATAGCAGCCTGTTTAAACAATTTTAAATAACAAAATAACTCCTTTTCATATAGAACAGGAAAAGTCCAATACCTTTTTGCAAGTTGCTACCCCCCATTGTTTGAAAAATCAGCGCAATTGACAAAAAATATAAGGTTTATGCAAACATTCGTGACGTAATTCACTTAAATATGCTAGATATAATCACTTATATTTGATTAAATACAAGGGGGAAAAGGCCATACAAGATAATCACTTCTTCATTTACATCAAGATTTAGATTCGAAAATAAACTAAAGTTAAGATTCAGAGCTCACAACTAATAAGGCTCGAGCTTATTTGACACAGATGAATCTAAGTCCAACAAAAACCGTCAAGCATCTTTACCATTTCAATTGACAGATTTGGTACAGCCCAACCTTCGATTAGCCAGGAGCTAGCTTGGGCTTTAAGAAGACTAAAAACTTTTAGGACAGAAAGCCATATTGATTCATCACGAGTCTATTATATAATATTCATATATAAATAGCTTTTTATCAATAATTTGTATTGCCTATTACATCTAGATTAAATTATATTAATAATGATTTTTTTATAAATAACACAATTTACTATTGTGCCATTTAATAAAGTGGAACATTGTTACTTTTATTTTTACTTATTATCGTTATTTTACTTCTAATATTTCGTATCAAACTCACAGTTACAGACACTAAATTTAAACATACACATGTGAAGTATAGTACAACCCTTATGTCTATTATGTCAATCTATTCGTCTAAAAATCTTTATGACTATCTGACCTTTTACATTTTTACGCGATTCGCGTTTATCACGTAAATAAATGAATGTAAATTTCCTCTGACAAATAAAAATAATCAAAATGTTACACTACTATTAAAAAACACATTCTTAAATTTTGTCCTCTAAATATTTGCAAAAATATTTATGCTCTGTATGCATAAAATATATTTTTAAAATCACATCTCTTACACCATTTTGATTCCAGATTTTAAAAGAATACTGAATTTTGTTAACATACATATGTTAATAAATATTTCACAACAAAAATTAATTTACCATTTTTTTGTTGCCTACGCGTTAAATAAAATTATTGAGCTCCAAACTGGATACTATATTGTGAGTTTTATTAAAACAACAATAATTTAAATTTGATTCTATCTATCCTCATTGTGTAATTGTTATGTTTGGATGTTCAATTTTGATTAAGTATTGATGATCTACCCTTCAGCGATTAATCATTCAGTGATAAATATCCAGAACGTGAATTAGAGAACCAAGTTCGAATTTGCATCCTAAAATAGCTTAATCGCTGAATATATCGTATATATTAACTATTTGGATGTTTAACATTCCTGATGCGATCTAAATTAATAACGTAATAAACCTTGCATATCATTTATATTGTTAGCATCAGTGGCAATTTATCTAAAGATCAGCACAGCTATAACAACCCCAAAAGAAATTAAACTAATAGTTAAACAATTTTAATATATTAGTTTTAATAATATTTATTTTAAAATATAAAATAAAATTAAAACAAAGCCGCGCGATATTTATATCGCGACTTTTATCCCTTATCTTTATCTTTTTCTCCAACAGGTCTAATTACTTTTCACCCCTTTGTAAGCCGAAAATACCGTTACTTGGAAATTATGTCATATTTTCTCGTCCCCTTATTTTAAAATTTTACATTCAATCTGACGCGGCAATAATGCAATACATTTTTGTCGCCTGACTTTCGCCCCTTTTTTTGCGAATTAAAATTTCAACGTTCTCGAGTGAAATTCCTCACGCTTTTACCCTTCACATGCACCCTTCCCGCTAATTATATTTTTTATTCACCCCCACATAGTCGCAAATTGCCTTTGCTAAATAAAAAAATAACATCAGAACGGAACACTTAGCGCCCCTGTCTTTTACAAAGCTTATCGTCTTTGATTTTATCTGCTAATAAATTATAGAATATTTCCTAAAAAGCAAAATAAATTTAATATTTATTTCATATTTATAAAATCTGATAAATTGTTTAAATATAATTTATTTTAAATATTAAAATTAATTACATCACCTAAATATTTACAGATTGTATAAAAGAAAGAAAAAAACCATTAAAAAAATGATTTAAGAAAAAAACTTCCCATTGTTTTTTTAGGTAAAAACGAGTAACCACCCTTATAAATTATAAACAAGGGTAAAAATTTAATTATAATTTTTTATTATAACTGATTCTTTTGATTTTATTCGAGCAGAAATAAATTATTTTGATGTGTAAAGCAAAATATTTATAAAGGTATAAATAATTATGCTGTCTATTGAAATTGATTACTTGAAAAATGCATAGCAAAACTTGTGTTATAGCCAATATTCTAAGACCGGAAAGAAGATCAAGGGCGTAATAAGCATATTTATAATTTAAACATTTAGAAAAACGAATTAAATTATCCAAATAGCGATAAAAGTTTTTCGCTTGTCCTTCAAGCCTGATAAGACGTACTTTATGCGAGTGTCAAGACAGCATATGTTTATGTTATTTCTTAAAGCAGAGGTATTTTGGGTCATTTTATGGCAACAGCCATTTATTATTATTTTTTAACACATATCTAACGATACAATTTATTAAATATAAAAAAAACTTACTTATATTGAATCCTCCCAAGGCATCACCGTGCGACTTCAAGGCCCAAGAATATGAACGCCCATTGATATTCAACGACCTCACGCAGCCCTTGTATCCCGTCTGCACTGGTAATTTCTCCAATCCTGACATGTTGCCCCTGCCACCCACGTACACGGGGTCCAGGAATGTCATCCGGGAGAACAGGCCCTGCAACAACAGCGAAAATGCGAATGATTTATGAGAAGGGTAAAAGAAACGTTTTGTAATTGCCTTCGTACAGTTTGTTTTTCCTTATTCCCTAATGGTCTGACACGATTCGATTCGGCCTCGTTTTACATACAGATTGCCAAATCAATAAAGCGAGACCTTTCGTGAACGTTACCTATGTATCAGGAATCATTATGGCGGTACATGTTGAATATTTTATTTGTACGAAGGGTCGTATCGTTATTACGTTTAGCTATAGCGTAGTAAATACCACTGTACGAGAGGTTTTAGGTTAAATTTCCGGTTCTGAAATAATTCATTTAACAACTACACAGTCTTATACAGAAATACATATTATAAAATACAAAAATATATTAATAATATAATTTGATTATCTTAGAAAGTATAAATAAGTGTTATCATTTACAACATTTTTAGTTTTTTTTTAAATTATTATCTTAGTCTAGGTTATAAGGCTTATTATTCATCGAGGAAAAGTTGATAAAAACCTCTTTAAGGATCTGTTATATTTAATTTAAAGATTTAAAAAAAAAAGGTAACAATTTTCACACCAATTTCGGTGAGTGATCGAAAAAGATTTTAAATAAAATTTTAACTTACAACTAATTTAAAATTTTTACAATTATACCAATGGATGTGTGGCGACTGTCGACCACCATGAATAGTAACGCACAAAAAAATGGCAATTGTCTCATTGTTAATGCCCGTAACCAAGAATGTTCACCATTAACAATGAGACAAACATCATGGCACAAGAGGGATTTCTTTTGACCACACAACACGGGTCGTTAAGAGTATCTCTTTTGTGACTAAACGGTGCGGATGCAATTAATCATCACAACAGCAAACCCTTTACGTAGAATTCGAAAGTCGGAGCAAGCAAAAACTCGCTTCCAAATATGCAACATCCGATTTCTCGAATTCTACGAAGCGACTCCAGCGATTGGCTAGGAGATCGACGCACAAGCGTGATTGGCCAGCAAGGGTGCATCCCCTAAAAGAATATAAGCCCGGACTCCGACGAGGAGACGGCAGTTGATCCGCAGTTGGTACACAAGACCTTGGTAGAGGGCCCAAGGACAATCCACGAGAGTGAAGCGAGAGACGAGACGCTGAGGCACGAGACAAGAGAGCGGAATCAGCGGCAGTCGAGCTACCAGCAGCTTTCCTGAGGAACCAGCCACGTGCCTCCACCTGACACTCCTGGCACCTGTCGCATGCAGCTTGAGCCATCCTGAGCATCATCAACTGCACGAACTCCGACATCACGAGAAACGTCACGCCGTATTCGTCCATTAACAAACTTGTAAATATAAAATAATAAACAGTCTAATAGGATTCGACCAGGAGTCTCATTGGCCGCGAGGTCAACCACCCCTAGGGTTACGCTCCCTAAAGATGTACTAGCAAAAAATGGTTTACATGGCATTTTTGGTTCAATGTTTAGTGATGGAGCTAACAGCGGACGTCTCTTGTGTGGATTTTGAATCGAACATTTGGCGCCCCCAAAAATTAAAGGTAAGAAATGGTTCAGAAGAAGGAAGATATCATGGTTGCAAAATATACGCCAATGGACAGGGATGACAGCCGAAGAAGTGTTTCGTGCAGCCAAATACTGGAAGGGATTCTTGGAACTTATCAACAAGATCTGGAATTGGACATGACAGAAGAAGAAGAAAAAGCTAACAATTTAGCTTTAGACAAATTCAATGAAATACAACATTATATTACCAAGATATAAAATACGAAGATTTATCTGAATTTTTTAAAAAACAATATATGTGTATAATGATTAAAAGCATCTTAAAATATATTTTTGTTTTATTCAATAACAATATTAAGGAGTAGTTCTTGATAATTTATGATTAGATTTAATCTTTTTGAATTGAGTAGTGTATTAGAAATGAATAATATTATTTTATATAGACGCTTGAAGCTTATTATAATACTTTTCATTAAAAAATCGTGAAATCCCATCTTTCTTAATATTTATTAGTTTGCATTCTTACAACTCCAAGTGCCTTTTATTTTATTTTCTTAATGAAAAAATATTATTCATTGTCACTGTAACGATTCTACTTGCCATTAGGTACATTATATTGTATTGTACTGGGAACGCCTCTTAAGTGTTTTTTGTTGACATTTAAAGTTCAAGCAAATGTTTCGTTTTATTTTTTGTTATATTCGCGTTTTAATTTGACTTAAGCGTTTTCTTGTTTGCTGTTTGAATGTCTTATGAAAATAACAAATGTTTTCTGCTACGTTGGCTCTGTTGTATTTGAGCAGAGCAATTATATGCCTTATGAATGCGAATACTTCATTAATGCCAATGAACAATCAAATAACTCTTTCTATTGTGCGATAATTTTAAAACAAATCTTAATCGACCTAAATAGGTTGACAGTATTTGGCTATGTATTTATAAAATTATAATATGATTTTTCTTTAATAAAATGTCATTTACATCATAACATTATTTAAATTAATTTTTATTATTCATATAAGCCTTTAAAATAGTATTTTAATTAATAATATTTTTATTATGGTATTATTTGATGTTTTAGGAATATTATTGCGTTCGTCCTTATTATTCTGAACTCCGTATATATTATTTAAATACCATAGAATTCCTTATTTGCCGTGGCAATACATAAGTCACAATGTTAACTTATGACAATATTATATTTAACCTAAATACCTAACGATTGTAATTAACATATAAAACAATCAGAATCGTTACAAAACACTGTCTAATAGCGCATAACGTAACCGTAAAACATTTTATCGTCACAACAGCGTATTGTACTCGTAATTGGCAAAATCTACGTTTTCCTTTTACGATACGAACTGCACGCGTTTCACGTATTTATACTAGTAACGTAGCCGTTTATGAGATTATTATCAATTACGAACGTTATTAACGGCGCTATTTGAATTTCGTAGTCCCCGCGGCGAAAATCCGCTCGCCAACCGACGGTTGCGGAACCGCGCGGAAAATCGGATTATTGTGGTTTTTATCGTCAAACACTATGCACAAACACACAATGTATAGTATAGCATCTATTGTGTGTTTTATGCACGTATATATCAGCATGTGCCGACACGTATGGGGTGGCAATATTGCAATTACTATTTGATTTTGTGCGGTCAATCGGTGAATGACGTTCTGCATCGGACTTACGATTTTAAAACAGAAAAACAGTTTTTGCAATTACACATTTGAATTATTCCGATAGGGGTAGGTCCTAGGCGCAAGGATAACTCTTTTTTATTCATCACAGTATTTTGTATAACTATTTACCTTCAGGGTCTTTATGGTCACATAGAATATAAATCTAAATTTTTATCTTTCGTGTGTAAAAGGTTCACATGAAGTTTTTAAATATTGACTATGGAATCAAATTCTGGATTCATGCATAATTTATGTCAACAAATATATATATAATAAATGCTTTGACATTAACTAAAGCACATTATTGATAATGAAAATATTTTATTGTGTGGAGGTTTCAGCTCTATGAAAAGCAAGCATAACAAAAGTCCATAGCCAAACAAAACTCCCGAAATCATTATGTAGAAATACTCAATACAATAACCAAACATGTCTGCAAGAGTTATCAATTAGCATTAATTATCAAAACATTTTAACCCATGAGCTTCAAATCACGCCTAAAAATACTCATATCCTCGCATCGAATACCATTATTGTAAGTATCCTTTTTTATTGTCGGATGGTCGCCCAAAAACGACCACCTGGTAATTTATCTTTCACCAATGAATGTATCAGAAGCGGAGCTGTACAATTATTCGATTAGTCATAAACTGGTATTCGTTAAATGACCAGTATAACTTACTTAATACTTGTTCAGACCGGCACTTACTCACTTAATTGCCAAAGAATTACGTATTATCATGCAATTAACATCACTTACTTAACATAAACCAATATTTGCACCGACTTAATCTTAAAATTTTGGATCACCATTTCGAGAGCGATATTGAAAAACGCACAGGAAAGTGGTTCTCTATATCTTAGCCCGACAATGTGTTCAAAACGTATATTTAATGAAGTTGTTGAGTTTAGTTTGAAGCTGAAGTAGTTTTCTATAGCTTAATATACTTAGACAATACCGCAATATATTATCAAACGTATTTGATCTATAATGGAACGTCATCTCACAAATCCACTGCGTTCATAAAAACTCGTTATAACAATTACACACATACAAGGGATATTAACTACTTGTTAATTTGTCAATAATAGATTTAGTATTAAAAACATGAAATAATATCCGCTATCCAAAAGGAAACGTATTTCAAATAATAAACGTTGTTTTCCAATTGGTATTCGATAATTCCCAAGTGCATTTTAGGGGATTTAATAGTTTCAATTTACTTTTAATAAGCAAAATAAATAGATATGGATATTATATTTTATCGTCGTTTTACTGTATATAACATCGGTATATACAGTAAAATGTTATTGATATTGAGCTCAATTTCATCTTTTGGCACTTACGTAATGTTTATATAACATCAAAATGTTTTTATAAGGATTCAAACCATAATGAGATTTTAGCAAATATCTAAGGTTTCCCTTTTTATTTCGTTAAGTTTTAAAAATGTATATACTCAATAAATGCATACAATAATTGATGTAACATATGTTAATAAACTTTAATATATGAGGAAAACTTTGAAATTGTTACGTCACTTTAAAGCAGCTACCTCGTAATTTCTTTGAAGAAAGAATAATTAGATACAATGTAAAATAGATTTTTTTTATTTATAGTTTTAGATTCAACAAACGACTAAGGGATGATAATGATTTGCCTTCATATACAGTGACCTACTTCTTCAATAGAAACTAGTGGTTTTCTGCATAATAAATAAATAAATATACTACAAAATCTATAATCTTTTCTAAGCTTTTTTGATAGAGAAGGATTATTCGGTTATTCGGAGATTATAAATTATAGATCCCGATTCAAGAATACTGCAAGCTAAAGTGTCATAGAGTACACGAGTAACTGACGGATCGTCAATGTAAATTGCGTTCCTCATAACAAAGCAGAGTATCTTGGAAGATTTATGGCAAACGTCGTTTATCTGTATAGAGAACTTTGATTTGATTTAAAAAGTAATTCTGAAATCTTTAGTAAAAGTTTCTTTAGCCAAAATATTTCTATCAAAATCGTAAGAATAATTTAATGGCAAACGGGATTGAGAAAATTACAAAGTAAGACACTAAAGGGCAGACAATTGAGACGAGCCCATCTCCATAGATAATCTTAATCACTATGCAGCGAGAAGATCGAATACATTTAAATAATTTTATATTATCTAATACAAAAGAAATCTTTTTGTAACTGTAACTGCTATGTATTTATGTTATTAATAAGCAACGTAAAGAGCAGAGGGCCCAGGTTGGACCTATAAGAAACCCTTGAAGGGGGAAAATATTATTTTGAAAATATGCCACCATATGTTATACTGTCATCCGAGCAATTGAAGTACAATATTTTTTTAATAATGAGCTATGACGAACCTAATCAGAGGCCTTTTAAAAATCAGTAGAAACGACATCTACTTAGTCCATAACTAGAGTAAAAAATAGCATCGTACCGTTCTTCATTTTAAGATCAATAAATTATGCCATGTGCAAAACAAGGAAAAATAGTATTTTTGTCAACTATGTTGTATTAGTTTATTATTAATAGTAGCCTAACCCGCTTTCAATTATTTCGTTTGGTTTTCGTGTTTGAGTCCATATTCCAAATATCGTATTTTAAAGCCAGTACTAAAAAATATTAGTAATAATAATATAGTACAAAAAATAGTTTGTTATACTTATTTGAAATATTCATAAACTTGAGAGCACATGGCCAAATAAACTTATTACAACTATCTACTTATCTATCAGAGCGTATAAGTTTGGCATAGTTATGTATAGTGCAATACATGCATAATATAGTACACAAAGGAAATTAAGGCAAAACTTTCAAACACAGATCAGGAAGACTTAATAGAACTTCCACACATGTTGACGATTTCTGCAAATTAAAACGAATAATCTCGCTCCGGGTAAACGACCGTAAATTACGCGGTGCAGTTCCGTAAATGTTAGACCTTAACGAGATTACACCTCATTGTCTGTCCAATTATAACGCCACTCCCACAAACGTTCCTGTCTTTCAAAAGAGGGTGAAATCAAACAATTATTTTAAGAAAATCTGAAAAAATTTGAAAAAGGGATTTTTTGTTATTGAAATAACCCGATTTTGAGAAAGAGTTTCACCCTTTGCTGTAGTAAAATTTCAAGCTTGCTTAAACAAATTATAATTAGCTCGAGTTCTATTGAATTTTAATTAATTTTGTTTAAAGAATAAATTATTTAAATTTCTTAGAATAAGACATAAAAATAATTAATAATATTTATATAAAAGATCTACAGGATTTCACAGTATAATAAAAATACGCTATTAATAAAAAAAACTGGATGTTAAAATCCAAAAAGTTAAAGCAACCTATTTAATTAATACGTTTATACATAGGCAGTTTAAAATAGCTTACTTTAGGCTTTAAATATTCGTATTTAAGTGTTATTACTACATATTTGCTATATAAATAGCTTGAGTGTATTAATGTCGATTTCTTTAAAAATATACATATTGCAGAGAGGCTCATGAAACTTATTTTTAAAATAGACATTATAAAAATCTTAGTAAGGCTAGTTAGTCAGCCTAATCTGGCACATTGTTTCAAAATGGCGACTATTAAAATATAAATAATTGCAATCGTAAGAATCAGTGTACTTTCTAATATGTTTAGACTAGAATTTTATCGCCCGCAGAGAAGAAACAGAATTTTGTAGACAATATAATGTATGTGTTTTTTAGAACGTTAATAGCAAACCCAATATTTTTTATATCAAATTTTAAGCAAAACATGTAAAGTAAATATGGTTTATAATAAGGCTATAAGGTTTATGCATCTTAAGGGATTTAAGGTAAATACTAGAATGAAGCATTATAGAAGTTATGCGTCAATTAGAATTCAAAATTAGTTCGCAAACTATGCGTACAAAAAGATATTTATTGTGTCTTCACAAAATATATTTTGACTAGTAAGTGTAATGAATTAGGTTTTCTGTAAACATACGACACTAAAAAAAGTTGTATCAAGAACAATAATCATGAATCAGAAAATTATTATGTTAAATTAGGTCCTATAAGTGTTTTGTGTATCTTAATTACGTTGAATTGGAAAAATACTGAAAATATATCAATAAAAGCTATAAATATTATATTATGTATTAAATATTACATTAATTAAATACTTCAAAAATATTCGAAATTAGATTACAATTTCCTAATCAATGAAACATTTTGTGGGTAATAACCATAGAAAACTTAATAATAGTTACTACTGATTATATGTTTTCTTTGTTATTCTTTGAACAGGTATAACACTTTTTTTAAACTAATTATTTTTAATCAGATGTAGCATATTACAATTAAAACAAATTAATTCTTTCTGATTCAGAGATATTTATATGTCCAGACTGATACGTTATTGATACGCGTCGTAATATTTATTAATTTCTTTATAAATAAATAAAATAGAAAATACATCTGTCTGTCATTTTTACTCTTATTACAAATTTATTTTAATGTCACATAACTCCTTTTAAACGGTGAAAAGCAGATATGTGACATGTAATTCCGGCTGTAATTTCAAGATAAACTGTGCTATTTTTAACTTTTAACTTTGAAGTTGAAAGTTGAACTGAACAGCGATGGGCTACGTCCTATTGCGTGCTACTGCAATACTAAAAATATTGTATACTGGCAAGTATTAAAATAAATTTGTAATAAGAGTAGAAATAAAATTAATTAAAATGAATAATGAATAAGTTAAAATATATTAAAGCTAGTAGATTCAATTATGTTATTTTTCTATTGTTCGATTTATAAAATACAACTATACTTATAGCAGGTTATAAAAATCACCCGTTATGACGTATTGGGGTTACGTGCTAATTTATGACAGCTGGAATATGAAATTATTAAATAAATAAATAGAAATATATTTTATATTTAATGCAATTTTCACAAAAAATCAATCTGTATCTACCAATGTATATACAAATTAAGTAAAATTTTGCCCTAACTGATGTTACTGCTTTTGCACTGATTTTAACGAACGGTGCAAAATATTTTATATATATGTACACTAATACATATTATTTTTTAAACTATAGTGTTTTTTTTTTTAATTTTTAACGGATTTATTGAGCACGTTACTTAGCTTTTTAAAATGTGAGGGCTTGTGTATCGCGCCTTTTGTTATTCGCATTTCGTTTGCTCACGTTTCGATCAATGATGTTGGGGTCATCGTCTAGGGCGTAATCTTGACCTTATCTCAGCCACCACACACTTTTTAACTGCGTCTTCTTTGATTCGATGTGCTTTGATATTTTTTCGCTTGTTTGTTGCTAAGGGAACAACAAAAGCAAAACAAAAAAATAGCTTAGTAACCAGTAACCAAGTATTCAAAATTGTTTTGTAGTCGTCTCATTTATTTAGCGTTTGTTTTCTTTTAATATAGATTTTAATTACTTCTCTATATTGTTTAAAAATCGGGTTTTTAATTTTGCCTGAAGTTTTGATTGTATCAAAATTGATAAGGTGATTCTCATTCCTAAATAAAAAACCCAATTGTAAAAAATTATAGTTCATTTTTGTAAATATTAGTAAACATAAATCCTTAGTATTAAGACAATGTTTAAGATAGATTAATACTCTTAAAATGTAATTATGTACTATGAGTAAAATTTATTTTTTATGTATATTAAATAAAAACCATAAGAAAAGAATTTATATAAGAGGTAGAGATCCTAGTATTATTGTCGATTAAGGCATATCTATATATCTAATATTCGAATATTTAAAAAAATGGCAGGGGAGTGTTTAATTTTCCTATGAATTTTCCGACCACAACAGAACAACAACTCTTCTGCGACTAAAGATCAATTACCAACATTTCTCAAAAATCTGATCCGTGGAGATATAAAATTTATTCGAACATGATGAAATAAAAACAGTGGCTATATTGCGAAACCCCTAAATTCTTGGATTATACACTAGTTATTTAGTTTAAAGTGCTAAAATAAATTTAAACAGTGACGGAAGAAATGTATAGTTAACAATTAAATCGAACGGTTCTAATTAAATAGTTAGTAAATTCATATACAAAAAACACGCGATCAAACCTATAAAAGTAAATGGTACAATTATCTTATCGACAAGAATATATTAAATATTTATTTTAACACATTCTTATTGTAATTGAATTATTTTACTTATATTGTAAAGTAAGGATAATATTATTATTTACTTGATAGTAGTTTACTTAATTATATCATAGTTCTTAAGCAATGCTTGTTCATTTATCTTTTTTATGTTATGTTATATTTTTTTTTGTTGTAACTTGACAAGCGTAAGGGTAAATCTGAACCAACTGTGTAAGTCAATTAGACATAATAACAACCACCAGACTGAAAGTACGTGAATCGGTTATATCTATATAATTAATTTTAAATAATTAAGTGTAATATAATTTATAGTGAATATATGTCAAAAAAAAAACAATTTATTCACGCCACTTTGAAAATTTTTTCGTTGATTTTACATCAGGTAAAATATCGTGAAAGTAATAGAGCTGATTAATTTTAATATTTGTGGCACATTCATATCAAGATTTACCGCGTACAAATCACTGGAATTCCGACTGAAAAGTTCCATCCATAAAGCGACACGCTGCTCGAATTTATAATGCGGACACCGTGAAAAATGCCCGAAGATTCGGGATTTCTTACCGGTATTGATATCGCAAATCCGGGCTCGCCGGTTCCGGCTATTGGTCCGGATATTTATTGGGGCGCGCTCTGGGAACGCCTTTTCCTCATACGGTAAATCGGTAAACTGCCGCAGACCAACCTTTGAACCACAAAATGCACTATGCAATTATCGACTGTGGATTTAATCCCAAAAAATAATATATTCACCCTATAATTATAGAACACAACGTCACGAAAACTCGGTTTTTCTGGGTACATAAGGGTTCGTTGTTCTTTGAATTCACATTACTTGTATTATGTATTATAATTGTAACGTATAATACTACGAAAATATCAATAATATACAATACTAAGTAAGCCGACGAAAAATAATATTGTTTAAAAGTCAGACTAATAAACGAAAAAAACCTTGATACAACAAAGCCATATTAATATTATTGTAAAATATACACATAAAACAGCAATGTTACAAACGTAGTAATGTTTGCTAGCTATGTATCTTTACTTTTCAAATATCACTCGTAAAATGATTATTTCTTTATATGTTTATCCAACCTGTCGCAACAAGATGGCAGCTGTAACTATAAAATTTTATGATTTCATATAAAGTAAAAATATAATGTCGTGGCATATTCATTTTAAAGAAAAATCAAAGAGCAATGTGGCAGGCAATTGCCACGTCTTAGCAACGGCTAGGCGACGAGATAATAGCGTTTTTATTTTACAGAATCACGCTAGATAGAAATAGTGATTAGCTATACAAACACATACGAAAACGTGAATTCCTGGTTTCAAAAATCTTGTGGCTTGCGAGAAAATAAGAAGATGATGAACAAGGATGATGACATTTACGAGTCATCCAATAAAGGGTTTTTAAAAACAGTCAGTCGACATAAGACTGACAACTAGGGAAACTGGAGTTAGCAATTGGACAGCAGAGCGGTAGCACCCCTACATCAGCATCAATGTAGGTGGCCATCGCATGATAATTTACTTTATATTTAATAAAAAATGATAACAACTTATTGTTACTAAAGAATTTATAATATAATTGGTCTAAGTCATTGCTTCGTGCAACTTTAATTTTTTATTGATCAGAAAATATTTAGGAAAATCGAAAGAAAATGTTTGCTTATAGTAATTTCTAGAGTTGTTCATAAAACTTTTTTGTGTTTTTTAAGTGTTAATCAGAAACCACTGTCTCTGTCTTCGCTTATTTAAATAACTAGTAAGTTAGAACCACTATTTTTTTATTGAAAAATTGCAGCGGTTGTAAACCATTTAAAATTATTTGTATGATTAAAATTTAATTCTAGAGTGACAGGTGCTTACATTTTTACATTTTTATTGCAATATAATTCCCATAAAGAAACTGTCGGAACCAACACCTCAACTGCATATTAAATTTAATAAATAAATTCGCATAGCAACAACGAATAGACAATGCTATAAATTAATTAAATTGTATATAATTAATATTTTACACGCTCATTAATAAGTGATTGTTAATAATAGATGTATATCGTATTGAATATTTAGTATAAATATGGATCAATTGAAATAAATAATGGTCATTAATCAATCGTCCCATCTACGAGCATCTACGCCTCACATATTCTTGGTTTCCACTACCACAGAGTCTACTGGAGGGCACCAAAATGGTGACCTCCGACGTGATCTGAACACGCAACCTTCTGATCTGGAATCAGATTTATATTTTATTCATTTATTTTCGTCACGATTGTCAAAAGTATAAAATATATTACAATTTAAAAATATATAAATACAAATTCATATACGCACACACACACATATACACAAGTAAAACATGAAAACAAGATAAAAACAGTCACAAATCATCTCAACAGGTGTGCATTGTCTCACACGAATTAAACCAAAACCCCATATGTGCACAAAAAATGTCACAAGCAAGAACAGTGGGCTTGACCGAGAACTATAACCGCCTTCCAGGGTCCACATTTGGAGCTGCTCGAGCACCGAAGGGTTGTTTACGATGCCTTTGAGCAATTTCCAGAAGTGTTTAATTATATAAACACTTCTACGAATTGACAAAGAAACGTAGATAATAATAATCACTACTACAAAGACTATAAATTTTCACTGTTACTACAAGAACCATTTTATATCGATCCTGATGCCTGCTACAACTCTTTTGAGCAACTTACTCTTTTGTATTCGACACTGCCGTCCGGTACTGACACCAAAGTTACACCTTTATAATAGTATAACTAATAATTGTGCAATGCAAATATATATCCAATCGCTCTACTAGTATTTAAATTATAAAATAAATTACACCACTCGATATTAAAATATAAAAATTTGCAATATGTTTTGCTGTATTTATGAATATATTTTATAATCACTAAAGTTTACAATGTAACCAAAATATTTATGCTTATGTCACTATCTATAATTATTAATGAAAGAGTAAAGATACTAAGAATATTTTTTGCAACAGAAACTGCGCGCGTTAGGTGCCGAACTTCTACGACGTTGGAATCATAAAATCAGGTTTAGCATAGGTTGTACATAAAAAATTTTACCATATGTTAAAAAAAATTACCACTCTAAAATTATTTGCATTTCTAAATCCAAACCGCATGGACTTTCATTGAAAAGTTTATGAACAACCTGTATATACACCATGTGTGTGATAAATAGTGTCTGGATCACACTTTGGCACACACTCTGTGCTTGCACGTCGAAACTAAACGCCGTAATGAAATTTCTTCGTCTCGTCGTTAATTGATGATGACAAGCTTTCACTACGAATGTAGTAACGAAGGAACATCATGGGTGCACGATGTCCTCTAATTATATGTGAAAGCACTCTCACCTGCCATCTAAAGTTTACCTGTCGCACTCTTAATAACTACGTCTTAAATCTCTAAACGTTTAAGAGGCTGTCTCACGTCATTTAAAAGTATTCAATGACAATCTAAATGTAATATAAAAATATGAATTACTATACCATAACATATTCATTGATGTTATAGATTACTTTTCAGAAAAATTCGGTTTATTGTACAATTAATATATTTGCTGATTGTTATATATTAAGGTTTAACGTAAAAAAATCAGATTTGAATTCTCTGGATTAAATTAAAAAGCTTTCTCTGCCTTTAGTCTAAGATCTTAAATTCCTTCGCACACTTAGTAAGCGATTCACGTACGAATCCTCTTCACTATCTGCGAATTTTATGTATTAAAAGTAAACCGTTTTGAAGCGATATAACCGAAGAACGTTCACGAGGTATTTTATTTTTTATTAAAAAAATACATTTATACGTACATATAATATATAAAATTTGCAGAAAATTAAGATGTCTTAAGTAAGATACATCCGAGCTTCAAACGCAACTTTCCGGTTAATTAAAATTTATCGCTCGAGAATTAATAAAATAAAAATACGGTAAAGCAATTAAAGCACATTTTTCTTTATTCATAAACGTTAATAGAATTGTCGCGGAAAGGCTATGAAACGCTGGAGAATTTCTTGTTTCTCTCTCGCAGTTCGATAATTGAGTTTGGAGCCGTGTATTGTTCGTCACTGAAAAGCGTTACGCGATAGCGAAATGAATTTTTTTTATAACACCGTAATGCTTTTTATGGAAAGTGACACTGCTGAGGCAAAAAAGAAGTAGACTTCGTGACGCGAATTTGTAAGGAAAACCTTTTAGCAAAAGTAAACGTTAGGTGAAACACCGCCCTGATATTTTAGACTCGTGTCGTGGAGTCTTAATGTGTGAACCTATAATAGAATACGAATTGATAGTCGAAATAATTAAATAAATAACTTAATAACTGTAGTTCATAACAGACTGTTTCGATAAACTGTTCCATATAGAAATTTATTTGTTAAATTACTTTTATATGCCAGCACATATACAGTATAACTTTATTAATTAAAAATTTAAGAGATCGACATTTGCGTTGCGAAAAAAATAAAATACGAATTGCAAAGGTAATATTCAAAGTTTAATTTTGTTAAATCCCTGACTTTTAGATTTAAAAAAAATATTTTTGTATACATTGTATGTTTATATAATACTTAAAAAAAATATAATATTGTATTATACAGACTTGGATAGAATTTAATCCATTAACGTGAACAGCTGACTGGCTTAATCCTAAGTTTCTGAGAATCTGGTTAGTTTCAAGGACATATAGATATTAAAGGACATGGAAAGGTTCATTTAACAGAAACAGCTGTTTATTTTTATGATCTAATTTTTAATATGACTGTATTTTTTACTAAGAAATATTATTATTTGAAATGTTATTTTATGGGAATTTAATATATGTGTTTTAGATTTTTAAACAGTAAGATTGCGCTATAAAATTCATTATAAGAGAAGCAGTCCAAGTAAATTTATATTCCTTTGAGTGTTCTTGTGCGCATTGAATATGCTAAAAGCAGAATTAATGCCATTCTAAGAATAAATACATTTAATGGCTTTAAAACCACTCTGGCTAATCCAATTTATATATAATATTAGAAATACTATCCCTGAAAGTTAGTTTTGCGCTGTGTTAATCCAGTTATAGTTAGGGAATTGAGAACTCAAGTGAATAACTGGTAGCCTTTCCTTCATCAATTATATAATCAATTAGGTAAAATGAACGTGCTTTAACGCGTATAAAAGACCTTACAAGAACTGATAAACAATCACTTATTTAGAAAGGCAGCCACTTCAGATTTTTATGGAATCTATGCTATGCTGCATTCGAAACTGATAATTCCTTTATATTTATTTAATATTATACAACGAAATATGTAACATACGTATCTACAAAGCATCTCGTTGGCTTATAAAATCACACAAAATCAATTCAAACCCCGAAAATAAAAATAAGAATTATGCCTATAAAGAAAGTCTTTTACTAAATCTGTATTATTGTTTTAATATAAATATTTATTAAATTTTAATGCAAAGTAAAAATAGCACATTTATTTACAGGACATTTTAATGAAATAAGTTAAAAATGTATAATATTTTTTTATTATTATAAGAAAGAGTTTTCAAGGTGTTATGTCGGAATGCCGAAAACGTAATTATAGTTAGTTTTTTAGTAATTTTTGTAAGCTGTATTAACTGTATGTTTTAAATAAATGCAAATAGAAAAAATCAAAGCTATGTATTCACTTAATGTATTTTGTGTACGCAATTTGACAATTTTATATAATATTAATCATTATTACAATTACACAAAAAAATTTAAGGAAGATGTGATTAGCCATTTTCTTTTTAATATATATGTTACAGTAAATTTTTATATTTCATTTAAGTTATATTTTTACTACTATATATATAATTTCACTGGTTAGGCCAGGGAAAATATATTAAACAATTAATTTATAATTTCACTAGTCAATATTTAGAAATATATATCTATCGGCAAAAATGAAGTCCCATAGGAATACATTTTCACTGGTGTAGTAAAATTGTAACTATGAATATACAGTTCTAGTAAAATTGTAACCATGAATATCATCTTATATTAAAACTATTAAAATGGTATGAATTTACGAACATTTATATTTAATTTAACGATATGTTTTTAAATTTACATATATTATTAAAAATAAATGAGAAATAGAAAAAAATATACAAGGTATGAACCTTTCGTAGTTAAATCTAATTAAGTATTTATTGACCCATATGCTTATAAAAAACACTCATAAAAACTAAGTCCAAGAAATGTTTGGAGCAAAGCTCAAACTCAACCTCGACCGGACATTAGTTTGAAACCAAACAATTTCCGACAGCGTCTACTAGATTATTACAAATCTGTCTATCCGCGGATTGACGAGGGTTCCTCAGCGCCGCCCGTGGGACCTTAAGGAGCTTACCGGCGATACAAGCGCGACCCCGAAACAAATCCGGAGGCCCCCGAGAACAAATGGCCCCGGGCTCAAGAAGCACCTCTTGGCGCGCGGCCTCCATTAGCGTACGACCGAATTATAAATTGGTCCGCCATCTTGCGACGAGTTATGTGTATGTATATACTTATATAAACGACCCGTTTAGACCCCTGTAAAATTTGCGGCTGATGCTTCGAAGAAATTTTGGAAAAATTAACCTTTTTGACCCTGGGCTTTACCCTGATCACGCGCCTAAAAGGATTTTGTGGTTGATGTTCAACGTGCTACTCTAACCTATGCAAAACAACAACAACATATGCTTTTATGACCCCCAGAAATGTTTTTAGTTACCGCCTAGACATAACTACTGATTTTTTGAGAGAAGCGGGCAAATAATTTGTATTCAAGTCAGATGCTGCACTTACAACAGCCGTTCCTGAAAGAGAACCTGCGCCCCTCCAGAGATGTCGCGCAGCTACTGATCTGCCCTCTAGGACCAGAGCCGAAAACTAAGCACCTTTAATAATTGTGTAATCATTTTTTTTTATAATAAACATCTTTTAATAAACTAGTCGCGTCTAATTAAAGTTCACTAAATAGTACCACAGCGCAGTATAAAGCCAACATAGGGCTAGCGAGTATTATAAATATTAAGAGAAAGTAAAAAAAACACGTATCAGAGCATTAAGGTTACTTTAATTTAACAAGTGAGACTATGACAAATTCGTGATCCAATTTTTCGTTCCCTCTAATTGCAGATTTTCTGAAGGTTTCTGTATTGGTAGAGATTCATTGTGACGGACAGTCCGTATGGCTGATTCGAGTATGTGATGTGTTTCTTCTTTTTCTTTGAACACCCCGATACGTTTGTCATGCAGAAGAAGCAATCATTGATCTGATCCTTCGGCTCCCTACAAACAACGTAGCTTTGTGTGAAACTCGCAACCAACCCCTGAGAGTTCTTCTACATCGTACACAGCTCACGTGCGAAGCCCATGACTTATCCTGGTGGCCCACTTGGCACTTGAAATTAAGTTCATACGCCTTTTTCACCAAAATTATTTTTCTTTGAGAAGCTGGTGTAAACTCACCGCACGCACCTTTTTTTTCACTATTTACTTACAAAAATACATCTAAACACGAGCTCAGTTTAAGTGGTTATAAAACTGATAGCGGTAACTATCAAACTGAAATTTGAGTCAAGTCTGATTATAAAATCATTGAAATTGGTGTTTCTTCAAAACACATTTTTCAAAAATTGAAATCCTACAAAAACCTGATATGCCAAAAATATTTTTTTGACGTTTTTGCAATCAGCACAACATTTTCTATCGGAATCAGCTATTTACGTTAGAGGGACAAAAATTGTGTTAACCAGTGTTATTGAATTTGGATTCTCCTACAGATCATCGGAATCCAAAATCGAGTATGTATCTTAAAAATATTCAAGTCATCCGCATACAATACGTTTCTATGTCATTAATAAACAATAAATTCAGTAATGGACACAAGTTGGTTCCTTGCGGTACTCTAGGAGATGTATTATATTATATCGTTTGGAAAATGAGTTTTATACTTGACGAACTGATATCTACTAATCAAGTAATTAGAGAATAACTTCGTTAAAACTTCAGAAAATCCAAAAATGAGATAATTTACTCACCAGTAAATCGTGAATAATTTTATCAAACGCTTTAAAAAAATCTGTGTATACAACGTCCACTTGTACAACAGTGCAATAAATTAATAAAAAATAATTAGGTTCGTGACAGTGGTTCGAGATTGGCGGAAACCAGTTACTGCTCATGGAGCATACATCTGCAATGATTAAAATATTTAATGTAATATAATTTCGAATACTTTTTATATTTATCAACCTGTATTTATCAAATATCTTTTTATAAATTGATGTGATCTAAGAGCATTCCCACAACTTTGGAAAACAGATGGATAGCAAAATTAAATTCTATATAAGACCAGAATTGCATCCATTCAGATTAAATAAAATCTGCTTTTTAAGAAAAGAATAACTTCACTTTGCTAAATCTATAGTCAAGATCAACTAAATTGAATATTTTGCTTTACAACAGAGATGACAATTATCGTAATTAAAATTAAGACTCGAATGTGAACTTGTGCTATGGTATATGGTTTGAAAATATTTAACAAACCCATCAGATTTTTTTCGTACCTTCAAATTTAGAGTAATAAAACAGAATGTAAAGCGTCGCCTTGAAGTTCTTATAATTACACACTGAAGGGTTCTAAAAGTTTAAATGAGAGCCACACTTTTCTAACTGGATTAATTTTTAGATATACATAAATCTTACAATAGATGTAGTTTTTCTCTTTTGAAGCTACGTTACGACTGACAAAAGTAAAAACTACTTTAGATTTAATATATCTGATTTTATACACCGTGTCCTGAGGCATTTTATTTAAAAATTAAAATTGGACGACTATAAAATAAATTGTCAATTTGTGATAAATTAGACAATGATTGAAATTGAAAGTTTTATATTGAAAACTGGTTCGAAATTGTACAGGCTATATATCGACGTTTCGACATGCTTTTAATGAATTAAAATTTCACATGGATAAAATTTGTATAAAACACGTTTTTAAAATGTATTATAGATGAACCAAAATAACATTTCATAATAATAATATATGTGTTCTATTTTTATACATAAAAATATTCATAAATAATCGAAATTCAATTTCTTACGTGCATCCTCTACGTTGCATAATTCAGAAACGTTCCGAGCAACGGCCTTTATGTAAATTTCTATTGTTCCATTGATCGTATTTGTTCTAGTTTGGATAGACACTTCTCAGACAAAACACAAGCAAATGGTCACGTATGAGTGTACGTGACAGTACATAACGTAACTTTAAACACAGCGTACTTCATATAGTTAATACACATCTATTATATAAACATAGAATGGTCAAAAAGTTACCGAGCTTCTAAAATTCGATGCTGTATGTTGCTGTACTTATACAACTTGATCCACCCATACCTCGCTTTACGGCCTAGATACGTTCCACGAAAGTTGGCCGCTAAGCGAAAAGCCGTATAACGAAACAATTATTCTAATACAAATTCATACAAATTCAATGGGATCGGTTCCAAATTTGTTAAATATGTAACATGGTTTATCATTTAAATTGCATTTTATCTTTTTATTTCATTTAAATCGAAAATACATACATAACAAGTACATACATTTGTACATTAAATAATAACAGACTCCAAAAACCAACAATAATCCATAAACAAAAATGAAACAACTTCATGTTACATAAAATATGTGTATGAATACATACATATTTTTTTTAAAATGGCTTTAATCTGAAGACGATAAAGAAATGGTAACCTGCAGATCACTGTCGTTCTCATTTTTCGCTGGTAAGGATGGGCCTGGCTTAAAAAAATTGTCCAACGTTGTTTGTCTTGTCTTTTTGTCTCTTTCGTTCTTCAGTGATTTATAACAGATAATGGCTAAGTTAATTCTTCGAGAAACTTTAGCGCTACGTTTGACGTCAGGATCGTTTTCAAGGAAGATGTTTATTCCTTGTTCGAAATAGGAAAAAGCTTTTGACAATTTTTTCGATGTTAGCTGTTTGGATACAACAGGCTCTGTATCTTCATCAAAGGCCGGTTCTGCTTGCAACTGAATGAGTTCCTTATATGAATGGGGTTCCCTATCAGCTTCAAGTAGACCAAGCACATCACGTTCGTTCAAACCTTCAAAGTCAAGATCATGTGCTAAATCCAAAATGTTTTGCCTAATTTCAAGAAGGCAATTAACTTCTGCATCAGTACTTTTAACACATTCTGGCCATATTTTTTTCCAAACATGGTTGTTGCAACAACCATGTTGTTAACATTGTTGTTATTTTTAATTTCTTCCATGATTCACTGATGCTGTCAACAGCGTCCTTGATGTTATAGTTTTTCCAAAATGTTTTAATTGAAGATTTACCATCGGTTTCCCTTATAAGTTGTCGAAAAGTTTGGCGTAGGTAATATGCCTTAAAAGTGGCTATTGCACCCTGATCCATTGGTTGGATCAGAGCTGTTGTATTTTTCGGAAGGTACTCAATCATGACATCTTCAGATAGTTCGGATAAATTAGTATGATGCCCTGGTGCATATCCAAAATTAGCAAAGCCTTGTTGTAGTTATTGTCTCGCAAATATTTTTTCACTTCTGTGCAAAAGTGATTTTTGAACCAATCCTCTAAAGTAGCTTTAGTCATCCAAACTTTCTTGTTGGATCTCCATATGACGGGTAATTGATTTTTATTTAGTCCTTTAAGAGGCCTTGAATTTTCGGACAAATATATTAAAAGTGGTTTTAGCTTAAAATCACCCGCGGTATTTGCACCAAGTAGCAAAGTTAATCGTTCTTTAGACACCTGATAACCAGGCGCAGATTTTTCGGTTTTTGAAATGTACGTGCAATCAGGCATTCGCTTCCAATAAAGCCCTGTTTCGTCTACGTTAAACACTTGTTCAGGTTTATAACCACCTCTTTCAATAATTCCCTTTAAAATGTTGGGATATTCCTTAGATGCGTCCTCATTTTAAAATTATGCAAATTAAATCTATTTTTAAATTTTTTAAAAAATCGACATCGAAAAAAAGTTTTTTTGCCGTTATAGCGAAACATTTTAGGCCGTTAATCGAAAACGTGCCTTAATTGAAGAGGGCCGTTATAGCGAAAGGCCGTATAAAGAGCGGCCGTATAGCGAGGTATGGGTGTATTCAAGCAGATCTTTGAATTTAGTTGAGAGCCACGCAGTCTCCAGAGACGCAGAAACTATTCAGTACCGATTATATACGCAATACAAAACCGAACGTATATAAAAAATGTAATACTTTTAGTGATTATAATAATTTGGCAAGGAACTGTGAACTAAAAAAATTACTTTCTGCGATGATATACGGAACATATATATCAATACATAAATCAACTAGATTCTCCTATTTCAAGAATCAACAAAAATGATGGCATTATTTTTGTAATATTTGAATAGAGAAGCATTTTACAAGTTGGATTTGCATTGTTTTATTTTGGATCTAAACGATTTTTTTAAGATAGTAAAGTATCTGTAAATATAGTCTACATATTACAAGTGGCAACTAAATTATTAAAAGCAAATTCAAGATCTTCAACACTCTGGGTCGTAATTAACCTTCACTAAATATGAAATTAAGGTTCGGTAACTTTTTAAGCTGCTTGCGCACTAACACGTCCGTATGATTACGTTTACGTTTACGGTTAGTAAGGTTGCGTGAATTTGAAAGCAGGCGATTATCGCCTTTTCATTGTTGTTCTGTGTATCTTCTATATTCGCTGCAATAAATTAACATAAGAATTAAGCTAAGCTATCCTACGAGACCGCACGTGAGGGAAAACAGCGGACTCGAATCTAAAATTCATGAGTTGCACCCCGAGAGCGGCGAAGCCTTAAAAGGCAATTTAAAAAAAGGAGAACTTTAAGTGAGCCTTCATTTACGACAAAGCTTCGAGCGTCTATTATGCTATGTATAACGGTAGTGTGAAGAATCATATTTTTTCTAGCCAATTTGATTTACGGGCTTTCTTTCGAGAAGCGGGGAAATAGAGATGGAAATCTCGACGTTCTACGGAATGAGGTTACTTTGTTAAACGTATGTAGATCTTTAAGTACATATATATCATACGTCTATTTCAAATTATTTAGAGATTATTTCTGTATAAATCACAAAATGAAAAAATATTAAATTTGTATATTATAAATTTATTTTAAATATACAATATGATTCTTGATGAATATAATTACGTATAAACGCTAATAGGGTGATGGGTCTTTTTCATACCACCCGATAAAGCATTAAAGTACCGACCGTACAACAGAAGATTATCGCTCAATGCAGACCATACGTGACAATAGGCATACATCACAATAACCATTTTGATTGACAAGTGCTATTATTTGATATATTGTTTCGATAGCACATATCGAGCATAAATTTCAATGCATCTCGAAAAGCATTCCAATAGTGCTTCAAACCTGCTTAAATAACAATAGTCAAACGTTTTCAATATGTAAAAAACTAAATGAAACAGTTAGATATAACACCATACATCTTAATGGAAAATATATGGGGTTACAACTAATCTAATTACATACTTCCTTCGTTATAATTAGCCGTCTAAATGCGGACCAAACCTCCGTTCAAACCTAAAAACATAGTCAATGTCTACAACTAGAGCTCTCTATCTTGAATTGACTGTTTTTTTAAACTTAGATTAATGATATACTGAAAAGATCAAAAAAGCAACCGCTTCCCTCTTTACATGTAGGTCACGTATCTATACGAACGTAATTGTATCACAATAATATATCTTATTAAGCAAAATAGTTTGTCTTATATTAAAATAATCACCCATGATACAAAGCCAGGACTTGGCCAAAATATTTGCGGTAATTAAAGGGGGACTCAATATTATCTAATTAAATATAAACAGCTATTTTATTTATGAACGTTTGTATAGTTGCATACATAAAATCAATAGATGTGTTACATTACCGCCAGTGTCACGTAAAACCAGACGATAACATCGACACACAAGGGATTAAAATCTAAATGGTGTAATTTGCGGTTTATGAGCGTAACGTCGTATTCGGTTTTCATTAAAAACTGACATATTAATAGCACTATTTCATCATCGCTTTTCTTTTTAATACAGTTTTTTCGTACTTGCATATTATAATGTAAAGTATCATTAAATGTACATATATATTTATAATACTTTCACTGGCAATATTAGCATATGCGGATAGTGATAAAGTTATCTCCAATGCTCTAAACAGAAAATTATAAAAAAAGCGACTATATTGATATATATGTGCATTTCTACTATTAAGCCAGAAAAATAATCCAAAACAATTTTTTGTTGAATAATATATTAATTTGTAATATTTATTTTTCTTTCGAATAGAGAGATTGAAAGATCTCATTACTTTTATTGTATACAAAAAATAAATTTTCTGCCCTCATGGGTTACCCACTAGCCACATACGTCTTTGTACTATTGTCTGCGACATATATTTATGCATGTGTGAACGAATGTTATTTGTTTGGTTATCCAAGCGCGCATCCAATCTGATCACGCGCCCACATGTGGGCATATGTATGGATATAAAAAGGCAGAGACGTTATTTCTAAGCCAAAGTTTCTCGTGTTATTTGTGATTCAGCCGTCATTTGAATCTGGACTACGAGCTGTGCCTACTTGGTATTCAGTCTTTATCCCAAGTCTCTAGATGTGGGCATACGTCTCCCAGAATCTGTGTTGCAACAACACGCTCTGGTGAAAATGTAGCTTTAAATTCTTGTATTACGATCGATCGTAAATAAAAAGGTCGGATGATAAAGTTTCATTTGTCAGCGATGGGTCAAGAAATAGTAAATAGAATATGTATAAAAAAGGAGCTTTGAGTTTTATTTTTTCTTGCCAATTGTTATTAGTAAGCAAATGGAAAGAAATACAGTATTATTAATAAAAAAAAATGTATACATTGTGTCAAGCAAAAAATATTGACATAGCTTTATTCGACAATCGTAAGGGAAATTTTTGTACGTTACATCAGATAGCATAATTTATTTTCTAAGATGCATTATCGAAAAGGTTTTATTTATTGTTAAGCCTTTGTACAAAAAAACAACGTTTATTTGTTATTTATTCAGTGGCGGCTCGTAGTAATATGTCTGCTAATATTTTTCATTTATTGTTTATTGAAATATATATAATGAACGTAGTAATAATCATAATAATGATTTATTTAATTATATTCCAACTCTAATAAAAATATTTTTTAATACGTGCCTAAGATATAATAAAGATTTTATCAAAAACAAAATCAACATTCATTAGCAGTATATTATTTATTTATAGATTTTAATGTTGTTGTTAGATTATAATACATTTTTTTTTGTCAAACTAATTTTTATAAAAGAAAAAAATCGTTAGAAATATTTATATAAATTTTAGCGACCACTGATAATAGTTGCGTTGCAATTAATTCGTTAAACAAGTCATAAAAAATTGATAAAATGGCGTTTCAGTAGCATGGATGAAAAGCATATTGGATATTTGATTAGCGATTTATCTTATTAAGTAAAATAAAAACTGAAACAAGACATATTTCAAACCCCAAAAATTAATTAATACTGTATTGCAGTTTTAGGATTATCGGCCGTTAAGCAGATTAAAAAAAAGTTTCTTTGTGCAGAGAGCAGGTACTTATAATTCCATTGTTGCCGGATTTATGCAGTTAGCAAACAAAAAATGTATTTTGATAAAAACTAAAATAATTATATTACATATATATATATATAATACAAATATATTTTGTTTAATGTAGTTGATAAGATAAATTATTTTTTTTGCTTTCTTTCAAACAACCGACAAATTCGACAATTTGCGTGTACAATGACGCACAAAGGCAGTACTTTTTCAACCCTAACCATCATAAACAAAATTATCACACACCCCAACAAATCGGTTATAAATGCCATTCGTTATTTTATTGCGGCGAGTGCCATATAAAATTTCATACTCAGTTCGCTTCTCGTCCTTGTGTGAGTACAATGCGAGAAAAAGAGTATCGACGGATCGCAATCGGAAATAAATAAAAGGCGTCGAAAGTGAGAAGAGAGAGAAAAGGTGAGATGCCCTCGCAGATTCTATTTACACTGCTCTCTGAATGGAGACCTTTTTGTTCGGAATCGTTCTGTGCAAACGTCTATATAAATCATTATCGTTCCGGAATTTCCCGGTAACGCTATCCTACCGTTTAGTACCGCACCTTGTGAGATCACACACTGTGCAGTTTCCCTGCTGGACCACTTCGCACTGACTAATGGGAGTTTCGTATTTATGTACACACCATGACGGTCGTTTGTTATGTCTGATATAATCTCGGCTTTATACGACATATGAGTATAATATGTATAACATAAAATATGTGTGTAATTCAGTAACTAAATCCATTCTTATGTTAATAATATGCCTAATCATTTATAAACCCTAAAATAAATAAAATTAAATCTTGAATAATCCGCTGGTTAATAATAAATCTGTTAGATACAACATTTTCCAATGTCTTATGATATACTAATTTATTTTACAAGAGCAAATTATATTTAAAAAGAAAGGTTACAGTACAAATGCACTTGAACCTTACTTAAGCTTTTAACGATGAAAGTTTTTCATTATCTGGTCTGTCTAAGATGAAATTAAATTATATGTTTACGATAATGTTATATTAATTTAACTTAATGTACTTTGCATGAAAAACAGTAATTCAAATTACACTTGAAACGCACTCTTGCCTACAAAAAACATGCTCATAAAATATTATATACATATATAAAAAATACCTTAGATCTTCCTTGAACGTGTCTTCCTCCATTAAGCTGAATCCAAGCATCCCACCTTCTTCTATATAGAGTTAAAGAATTCCATTGATTTAGAAAGATAGTGGTGTCGGATTTTACAACGCCGGGACCGGAACCGCAATCAAATCTGTGGACAAAAAATACACGATTTTCATTTAATTTTATTGTTGTATCAATAATTTTAATTACTAATTTTGTAAAATTTGAGAGTTCCATTGATTAAAACATATATATGTAGAGGGCTAATGAGCAAACTTTGACCCACTGCTCATTATTAAAAAAAAATGAAATTCATATAAAAAGTTGATTCTCGAACGTTTTTAATTTAATCGTATATATTTTTTATTTTATAAAACATACTAGAGCACTCGCAAATCATTTTTCGCGACACTTTTCATTGAATTCGGCAATTCAAAATTGCGTCGAGTGATCTGTCCCATATATCAAACGTGTATGGTCCATTGACGCTCGATGTCCGCCTGTGACCGACGTTCGGTGTTAATTGAATTTCGATGCGAATTAATTCACCGACGGACTAGAATCGATCCTTTTCAACGACAGTGACCTCATACTCGATAGGAAATTTAAATGTTGTCCGCTTCGGAAGCTTTAATCAAAGTCATCGGATAGTTTCTGTAAACTTTAAATATATACAAATTTGACAATATGAATTAAATTAAATTTAGAATATTGTTTCATCATTTAAAATTTAATAAGAACTTAATAAAACAATTAAAATCATAAAATATTTTATAGTTCCAGACATAACAAAAATATTAAAAAATAGCTAAAAATACTAGAAGCTTTAAATTATTATTAAATCAGCCTAAAGCATTAAAAGACCACAATTTATTAAGCGTTTTTTGCTGTGAGTGAATAAAACTATTAAATGCTTTGTGTTGAAGTCCACAAAAAAAAAACAAGACAAACACCTCTAAAGCTTTCACTTCGCAAAGAATAAACAACTTATGCAAAAACAAACCAAGATAAAAGAGACCTTATGCAAATCATCCGGAAAACTCTCAAGATAAAAAGCTGATATAAACATAAGTAAGATAATCTGACTTACATAAAAATATGTTACAGGAAAAGAGGTGTTCCGCTTAAAATTACCCATCTGCTAAAAACTGCTTTTTAGTTAAAATATGTGCAAAAAATATGCCGGAACATCTTGGTAATCTTTTATAAAGAAGTCATATATCCAGTTCTGAATATAAATTTAATTTACTGTATTTAAAGCAAATGTTCACAATAAAATCCAAAGTTTTGTCCAATTTTTTTTTTGAATCTTCACAACTCCTTTCTTATCACTGTCCACTCTGTATGCAGCTGTGATTTTAACGGACTTCTTGGAAGCACCGAATATCATTGCCCGGAAAGAATTAACTAATTTCTAAATAAGTTTCGTTAAATTGAAAAAAAGAAGGAGAATTTTGCTTCTTAAAAACCGTGACTACAGATGTTTAATTAAAAAAAAATAAACATGATATTGAAATAAAAAGTACCGTGTAATTTTTAAAATTACCCGGTTCTCAGTTCCTTTAACCGTGCATATCTCCGATTTTGAATTTGCATCTGCATCAGCAGTATTGAAAAATGTTGCTGGTAACATGAGATCTCTGCGAAGGTCTCAACCATCCGAACTTGTCCAGTGACATAAGATTGTAAGAAAAATAATGATCCTTGCAGATTTTATTTTTATGATCTCATAAATTATATAATATTCTACTAACAATCAACATTATTTAACCATGTCCTTCAAAATGAGATACTCGAATTAAATTAAATTAAATATACGTATGTTAGCAGGTATTCGCCAAACTTTTTACATATAATTTTAATATTTAGCTAATTAAAATTATCACTTAATCCTTTTGTAATACAGCTTCAACTTTTAGTTAGGTAAGTAGTGGGTAGATTCCAAATACCTTGATGGTCGCTAATAAGCAGGTGAAATTCACAAGAGGCGGGCGTCGCATCACTGAGTTTTGGAACTTTGGAGCTACAATTACGAGACAAGAGACGAGCGCTTTATCGCAGTTTAATCTGTTGTAGCTCGTGAAAAAGTTATTGTGCCATCCGTCACGAGTCTCCACTTCTTGCTCTTGGCCAACTTTTTAATTAAAAATTCGCCGTCGGCTCCTTGTTATTGACAATTTTCGAATTTTAAACTCCGCCCGTTTTATATCTAGGCTTACAGAACGTTTCCGGAGCTTGATTTTCAGCTAATTCGGCTCGCTGCTCATGGCCAATTTGAGATTTATTTTGCTTTAATTACAAACTTATTTAACTCTTTAGTGTAGGATTTTTTTTAGGTTTTAGGAGATTTTTTTTTTTAGGAGATTTATTTTGCTTTAATTACAAACTTATTTAACTCTTTAGTGTAGGATTTAGGTGTTATTGTTGTTTTTTCTGAAAAAGCCACTAGCATTATTTTATACAATTATGTATCTACATACGAGGGTTATATAAAAACACAATTTTTTTGAGTGACTTCTAAGTCATTACAACGTGTGAATAAGTTTATTATTTACTCATTATTCAAATTCCTAAATATAACTGTATTTTCTAAAACAGTTCAACAGTGGCGACGGATGTACTTTCATTTGTGATTACAAATGTTAGAAATAAAAATTAATTGCCAAATAGACTAGGTCATTTTAAACATAAACTGAAAGCACAATATTGCTGCAATCAAGGCTTGATAACTATTGTTCGTCACGTGAATTCTATCTGATACTAAGTAAATACATCGTTTCTATTTTTACTAGTCACCTTTATCTTACGAATATTTCTCGTTATAATAACTTCAACGTGAACATTTGGGCTCACTATTATGAGTTGAATAATGTTTTTTTATCAATATAAAACTTGTTATGTATTCCATTGAATATTATCAGTCTTTATCTAAAATATCTTTTGTGACTTTCGAGGAGGCATTAAAGGCGTATATCGAAGTGGCGCGTTACATGAAATAGCCATTAAAATGCAATATATTCTTTTGATAGTCTCGTGGTGTTTGCATTTCGATGTTAAATCGCCTTTTTGCTCGTTAACTTGAGTCGTTATAATACGTAGCACGCCATACGTTAAACTATAAACTGAATATTTCAATAATTTTCAAAAAATAAACGATCAACCCAAACGGCCATTTACATGTATTTTTATAGATATAACAGCTGTGTTTCCTGAATTGTAAAATCCCTAAATTATTTTAATTTTCATATTCTGGCTAAGAAAATACTAAATTATTATATACTTTTTAATAATAAAATAAATTATTAATAATATCGAGACCATTCGTAATTGTTGCAGCGAAATAAGTCGCAAAACAAACAGGCAACAAAGATTAAGGGAAATTAAAAAAATACAAATAAAAATTGTTTGTTTTGTAGATCCTAATGAGATTGATTAAATATGCAGTTAGAATTGATATATTTGCAATCTAACAATAATCTGAATTCTTTGTTACAAAATTAAAATGTAGTTCAGTTTTATTATTTGATACCAGAAAATAATGATAGCAATATTTGAACATTTTCTAGAAAAATGATTTATATTTTATAACTTACATCTGTAAAGAAACTTTTTCTAGATTGAAATATTTAAAATCAAAAACCGTTCAAAACTGACTGAGAGTCATTTGAAAGATTTTTTGACTATTGGTGCTTCTAAATAGGCACCAAATATAAATAAAATAATTGAAAGATCTACAAAACAAGCAGATCAATCAAATAAAATATTTGTGTTTATTTGTATTTTTTGTTTGATAATTTTATATATATCTTCATAAGTAATTTAGAAAAATGCAATAAGTCATATTATTAATACTATTTTCGTATATATTTTAAATGTTCACATGCGGCCCTATTTCTAAAAAGTTTGGGATCAAGAACTAAAAGCAACGTTAGATTAGTATTCATTCTAGGGTGCAAATAAATTAAAACACAGCTGTACAGAATGACTTTCATAAGGGAAAAAACAAGTATATATAAAAAAAAAAATTTCCAATATGTCAGGCGTCATACCAATGTATTACAGTGGGGTAAACAATATAATTAAGTACTAAGTAGCGAAATACAAGATTAAAAAATCAGTGATATTCACATATTATTTATAAACTAATATTATAACTAAAAATGAATAAGTATGCTCTACCTAGTTTATTTTTTTAATTATTCATCTATAAGCTTTTGAAATATTAGAAAAACCTATAATTATATGATAATAAATAGTTTAGATCCCTCAGAAACATTAGATTTTGAATCCAAGCCTTTCTGATATTATTTATCGACAGCTTAAAATAAATCGAATCTGAAATTGTATTCAGTTTCAAAATGATCTTGCAGTTGAAAAAATATATACAAGCCTTTGATGTCGTTCAATGCATATATAGCCCCTATAATGGATCATTTGGGAAAGCCATTAAAACATTCTCTCTCGGGGCTATTGTTGTTGATTTTTCTCCATTGCAATATACTTTTACATGATGCAATATTTGAGAATGCCCTCGGAATATTTGTACGAAGTACGTGACTCTCGCCGAAAGCTAATATCCCGAAACGCGGTGGGAATTTCAATTTAATTCGCTTTGTATTAAAAATATATTATAGGCGGAACGTTTCGTATTTTGTCAAAGGCTCGAAACTCTCAACTTTTTGGCTTCGCCTAATTAACGAAATTTGGAGAAAGGAACGCAATTTGTTGTGCGTTATTTTCAAACAATGCATTCGTGTGATCGTAAAGTGCGGTTTTGTCGCTATGGTTGCTTTTATGTAATTGGTTAAATAAACAAATTATCCAAGTTAAATATTTCAATATTAATAAATACATAATTTGTATAATACTAAATACATAAATAGAAAGAGAAAAAGAATTATTTTTGATAAAACCATACTTGAATTCAAAAACAAATTTGTAGTTTAAAATATGTTACTAGTAGAGTCTCCAATTCGAGTAATCGAGTACTCGATACTCGAGTATACTTGTCTATTTTTCAAGTACTTGATAATCGAGTATTTTGAAAATTACTCGATTAATACTCGAAATTAAAAAATTTTGAAATATTTCAGAAACAAAATTAACTTTAACTCGGTCCGGTAAAGGTTAACGTCTTGCTTTTATTTGGCGTTTATGCCCGAAGTCCCGAGTTAGAGCGGTTACTATCAGGTATAATTTTTTCATAGTTCCATAGTTGCATAGTTCCGGTCGTCGGCTATGTTAGTGGGTACGACGGAGAAATTTCTTTTGTGTTTTCTGTTCGACAGTCCCGACTTATCTAATTTATGGCAATGAACAATATGAAATATCAACAAAATACATTTTTAGGTTTTATGACTATGCAGTTGTAGCGTAAAGTGTTGTCAATTGTTTATACTGATCCCTCAGCTTAAAATATAAATCAAAACAATTGTGTGTTTTAAAGGCATTTAAAGTAAAGTCAGTTCTTTGCGAACCGTTTAGCTCTAGAGTGAAAGGGATTCACCCAAATACACCTTCGAAGGATATAGATTTAAATTCTTCGCATTAATCAGAAGGAGTAGAATATTGTATATTGTTAAGAAAAAAAATCTATTCAAGAAGAATTACAAAATGCTATTTTGTCAATAGTCGAAGGAAATAAGAGAAAAGCAGAGAAGGGAATGAAAGAAGAGAACATAAAAAGAGAGTTCAAAAAATTGTATATCTATAAAAAGCGAACAGATATAAATTAGAAGCCTTATCCAACGCGTTAATGACAATAAGACCAACATCAACAGCAACGGAAAGGGTTTTTTCCATAACAGGAATAATAAAACCAAAGGTTAGCAGTAATATTAAATTCGAGACACTTTTTGCATTATTGTTTTTAAAAAGTATGTTCGTGAAGTTAAAATAATTGTAAAAATGAACATACTAAGTATTTTATTTATTTATTTATATGTGCACGAATTTGAATAATAGCTATTTTGGTACATTTGGTAAATACTCGAAAGTACTCGAGTACTCGAGTATTTTAAAATTTTAATATTCGATACTCGAGTAGTTGATGGTTCAAGTAATTGGAGACTCTAGTTACTAGCTTTCGTATCAGGCTTCGTCTGCGTTCCATTCAAAATACCATTGTATTTTTTAAAACTTGATCACATAAAATGTTAATTGTTAAATTATTTTTACCGAAGCAGATACAAAACTAAATTATCAATTAGCCTAAAGTATTATGAAAATTCACTAAAACTAAACGCGCAGCTCAGTCGACGCCAAAGTTATGAACTTTGGTGGAAAAACTTTTGTCGGTTCACAAAATATTGCTGACTGAAATATGTTTCACCTTTCACTCAGTTGCTCTCTTCTTTTTTTTGTTCTTCAGTATTAGTCTTCAGTGTTGACCAACGAGAATACTGAGCGTTCAGATCTTGGATTTTTACAAAAAGCCACGACAGTTAAACTTAGACTTTGGTCTAAAAATATATTTACTGTATGCAATGAAAATAATAATCATGACAAATTTATCAAGCGTCTTATTGGCAACATATAGTCGGCTTAAAATCCGAAAAGGCAAATCGTCAGAAATCTATAAGATTTTAACAGTTTTTAAGAGTCCAAATTCTGTAGCAGCATAATTGAATAACAAACCTTGAGGGTAAGATTGTGATATGTTACTTCACTTTGATTTTTTTAAACAAAATTAGAGATCTAGAAATTTTTTTTTGGTAGAATATTTTTAAGTTTGGTAAAATAAACGTGCTGATATTGACATCAGATGACAAAAATCAGGTGACAAACCATGGGTTGTAAGTATTTATGTAAATATTTAAAATATGTATATTTAAGTCATCTTTTATTGTATCTGAATAATATTGTAGTAAGTGAAATAATTTTCTTAGCTTTTACCAACATAAAAGTACTCTTAAAAATTCACATTGTAAAAATCTCATATTCAGCTTCTAGCAATAAAGATAATGACCAATGAATCATATATGTAGTATACGAAATATACCGTGAATCAGCAGAGTCCTGATAAAAATTCATGTTATTAGTTTTAAAGTTACACTTTAATTAAAATTTGCGTAACATTCTAGTAAATTTTTGATTTACATTTTTATTTTTTTGCAAACAATTCATCAACGTTTTTATCAACACAAGATAACAGCTATAAAATGTATCATAGTATATAAAATACTCACAAGAGAATGCAATTACTCATAAGTGAAAAGTCGTTTGCCTTAAAAGCATAAATTTGTATTTTCACATGAAAATGATTTATTGCACAACTTAAAAATAATATAATAGTACTGTTTTATCCAAATGTTAATTGGACAAATAAAGCGCGATTGGTTTTATGGAACATAAATTCTCTATTTAGAGTCGTTTATTTAATATATTATTCGTTATTTTTTGTATAGAAACAGACTTTACGAATATATTTTTTAAAAGGCAACCAACTTTTTCATTACTTCGATTTCATTCTGTTCGTTGACTTGAATACATTCATGTTTTATATCAATCTAACCCTCATAAGTAATATGCGTATATTTGTATTTTTTCAGTCAACATAAAAAATTGCGAAAACTAAATTAGGACTTTATTTCACAAAAGCACTAGTAGCATAATTTTAATTAGTGTAATATAACTATTATATAACATTAATAACATTAAAGATAAATATTAGCATATTTTATGACTGTAAATATTTTTTTATAATTGCTCGTGCTTCAATATTTTTTAATTGACATTATAAATTTAACGCCCCGCTTTTACCGCATAATGTTTATCGTCGAGAGCGCGATACTTCAATAATACTTTTTATGACTCGGCACGCACACATTAATATTTTTTCTTTGCTACAATTTTAACTTTTAAACATGCCGTGAAAGAGCTTCAGACATTTTCACGCCAATATATTTTGCTTTTAGTATAATGAGCGACAATTTCGCACTTGTATTTTTGGGCGCACAATACCAACCAACGCGTAATGAAATATTCATATCCGAAGCCGCGAAATGATTCATGGCTTTTTTTATTTGCACTTTATTACAGTGTACATTTTGAGAGGCTGAAATAAAAGTTGAGCTTCCTCTCCGGAAGCGTTTTAGAATTGTTTAAAATGTTGTGTTAAACACCAGACACGGAGATCTAATATTGATCGTAAATTCATAAATTTGTGTGCATTATGAAAAATTGTATAATGCGAATGCGAATAAATAGCGTTTATTATTTTAATTTTTCATATATTGCTTAAAATAATTATCTATTTGTGAATTTTGAATATATTTTTTAACATCTCACGTATTTTACAAAACAGCGCTCAAAGGAGGCGTTACTCACATTAGCACTTCGCTCCAGTTTCCAGGTAAGACGTAGGTCTTACAAGCACCTACTTGCAAATATGATAATACGTTGAAAAAAATATTCAAAATATAATAAATTAATTTATTTCTATTATTTATATAAAATAGCTACATCACACAAACAGCTTAAATTGGGTTCTAGGAAAATTTACCGAGTGGTTAATTTGTCGAATGAAAAATTCACCAATTCTACAATCATCGGTGATTAACTGCGGAGTCGGTGAATTTTCCATTCGCAAATTTACCAGTTGGTGATTTGCAGTTTGTGAACTTTCTGGATACCAATGATTGAGAAACTTAATAAAATAATTAAAAAAAACATTAATTAAAATTATTAAAAAATAGTTCACACTTATTTCGATTTTTTATATTAAAAATAAAACATAATTCTGATCTGGCTGTCGAGTGAATAAGGGCATGAACCCAGTCTCCCCTAATTCATCAATCTGTCCTCTCTGTCTGCTTTCATCTCGCGCTCCTGGCAATTCTTCAAACGCATTGTTTGCCCCACCGTATTTATTTTCAGACATGAATATTATATGTCGGCCGTGTTTGTAGAAATATTAATATTGCGTACTATGTGTATGCTTATCGCAAAAGAGTTTTATTTTTCGCTCGTGTATTTTTTTATTAAACATACCCGCAAACGATGAATTTTGAGTACACACGAGATCGTATCGAATGACGTGAGCAAATATGAACAGAATAATTATTATTGTGTACTCAAAGGTTAAAATGTATTTTAAAATCTGATATATGGGTTAGCTTTTTCAACAACTTTTACTACTATATATCAGTGATTTATAAACTATTTCGTCTATGTACAGAAATAAATGGCTATGAGAATTTAACCTTTACTACGTGGTACTCTATTTAAAATTTCAGCAAAATTGGTTCAGTAGTTTTTGAGTACATAAAGAAAATTGCCTTTTTTATATATATTAGAGTTGCTTATTTTCTTTTAATAATATTTAAAATAATTGGTTAAAAAAATATAGCGTTAACGGTGTGGACAAACAGAACTAGGTTTGAGATTTAACAGTTTTTGACAAAAAAACTGCATTAGTCACAGCAATCATTATTATTAATTCGTTTTTATAACCGCCATTTTGAAAAAATATAGCAGATGATGCTAGCTGTAGAATTTTACTGAGATATTTGAAATAAAATCACTAATAAATTAGTGAAAAAAATATATTTTCACAGTTTTATTGTGGCGCTTGTGACGCAACATGGCGACGCCCTCTTTTCTTGACTGAAATAAATACTGTAATAAAAATAATATTTATATCGTTTGCCAATAAGTGTAAATGAGCATTAGTTTCGTTAACAACATGCAGTTTACGAGACCATCATATGATGGGCTTCACGCTATTAACCCGACACAGCTGCCCATCATATGATGTGCATATCGTGGAATGGGTTAATTTAAACATATATATTATCAATACTTGATTAAATAAAAAGAGATAAGTTCCAACTTATCTTTAACCATATTTGTGAAACTAATCTTTATGAGTCTAGTTTTGATATTCCCGAGACAATTCCATACTTTTCTTTTGGTTTTTATGCTACAGCTTGTATAGAGCGTTCATATGAAAAAGATTTATATAAAAATATAACTGTACAATAACATTATGTTATTATTATATAAATACTAGCTATTTTCTAAATCAAATGACTCGATAAACTAATACGTCTATTATACTTCGTAGGCGAAAGGTAAAATAGTCATTGGGCACACGTTCATCTCATTCCAAAAACGTGACCTTATTTTTGCGCTCCACGTGGAAAACACGCAACCGAAAGGAAAAGGGCAACAAAACCCATCCAAAGAACGTTGTAAATCTTCGAAATTGAATTTACATTTACATGAGTCGCAACAAATCGAAACAAAACGCAAAAAAGAAGTCGCATCTGCTTGCGGTCGTTTGTCATTTATGTAATGGCTTATTGATTGTCACTCTGAAATAAAACGCAATTCGGAATTGTAAAGATGCTTTCACATAAAAATACTATCTATAAAATAACATATCAATCTATTCGATTTTCTTATTGCGTCACATATTTAAATTACATTTATGTTGCACTATATAATAATTTAATATCACGATTTGGTTAAAGTTCTAAGAAAACGTTCTTATTAAATTTCATATTAAGTAGATCGTTTTTGAAGATCAAACTTTTTTAACCTTAATATCATATATAAATAATTTAATAAAAATAAACAATATTTATTTATATATAAAATTCTCGTGAAAATATATAATATTTATACCCAAGTATTGCCTTGATACACATAAATAATAAATATTACTGTATAATGTGTAGAGAAAAATGTATTTTCCACTCAGACAGGTTGTATTTATTTATTTATTGACTTATTATGTATCTCTTGTTAAGAAACACAGCAAATTTGAAATATATTGAAGTACAACGATAATAATATATTATTTATCTCTCCAGATATAATTATTTTAAATTGAACTTTTGCTTCATTTTTCACTGATTAATTCAATAAACTCGGATTTCTGAAAAAGTGTTTTATTTTAATTTACACTGCATTTAAAAACAGGTATTATATTTGCAATTAAAGTAAAATTATATGTTTTAATGAATATTTAACATATAATATAATATATTTAAATTTATATATATATAAATATTTCTCAACACCTGTGGGAAACATCAGACAAAGAATGTTTTAACGTGTAACTTTTATTATTATTTATTTTCAACTATAAAATATTTTACGAAACCCAAAATACCTTAAATAATCCGCACATTTACGCTGGGAAACATTTTTATTACCTGCGCGTAGTTTATATGTACATAAATACAAAACTAGCGTATATTTTACACTCACACAATCAAGGACAATCATAATTCTACTCTATTTAGAAAAAAATATATTGATTTCGTTTATTAATAGGTTTATTACTGTAGTGCTACTTAATAATATCTGTGATTGGTGAAGTCTGGTAATATTCTTTGATAGAGTTGTAGTAATAATTACCAATAAGACATTAAAAAAATATTTTATTGTTTTATCAAATTGGAAAGTATCACAAACAAACAAAGTATGTTCCTGATCTGTTTATTCTACAGTTTACGAGTTTTTGGTGACACTGTAATATTTGAAAAATATTTTTATTAAGGGTTGCTGAGGGCTTAAAAAATCATATGTTATTCTCATTCAAGTATAAAACAGTAGCTTAATTTGTAAAAAACATTTTTGATATTTTGTTAACAGACAATACTTTAAACATGGAATGTTCAAATTTGTCAAGGGATCCAAGTTAAATAAACATACAGATAGCTGTGAAATGCTTCTAATATACTTTTTCTTATAAAACGTTAATTTAAATATTTTAATTAATTTTATTACCTTTTTTAAGTACACAATTAAAATATAATACATATAAAAAACGTCGGTGGTTATAAATAAAAGAAAAAAATTAAGGTACAAATTTAAGTACCTATCTGTGGTTTTCAACCTCTTAAACAATATGTGCTTTGGAATTTTGAGCTTATAATTAAAATTAAGGTAGTAGTAATGTAGTGTAAATCGTAGTTTACGGAAATTATTTTTTATAGTGTATTCTAGTATGAAAATAATAATGTTTTTTTTTATTATTTTCATACTAAGGCTTTTATAAAGTTTTTAAAGATCTATATAAAAATGTGTATTATATAATATTTACATATACAGCTCTATTTTGGATGACTGTCGCAATTCCGAAAAAAATAGTCATTACGGTGGTAGTCCACACCGTAGAAGCATATGTTAAAATGGATCTGATAAATTGTTTGTATATTAAGATAGACCGAAAGGCGGCTAGCCCTTTACAGTTTGATTCCAAAATATGTTAATTTAATTCCAGATCTAGGTTTTTCTACGAGATTTCCATTTTACATTACTGCCTGCTAACTTTGGGGACGCGGTTTCGTAAATACAATTGATTTTAATTTTAAGACTATTATATTTGCGACTGGTTTAAGACAGTAAGAACTTGTTAAAATAGCTATATCGTCAGTGTACATATCTTAACGCGCATTTTTTTGATTTTGGGATATGGTTCCCATACAAGATAAAGAGAAACGGCACAAGAAAACTTTCCTGAAAAACTTCAGATGGAATTTTACGCGGTATTGAGTGTTCATTATTTAGTGAAACAATAAAGCTTCTACTTCTCAGGCTGGAACATATTTAGCGTAGTAGTGTTGTATCTGTATAGTTTTTAATCAAACCGTAATGTATGCTCCGGCAAATATTAAATTTATGTATTGTCGAATTTATGTATTGTATTCCACAAATTTTGACCAATATAAATTACTCTTTAATACTGTCTTAAAAGTAGGCACCCCTGAACCTCACTTTATCATATGAATGGCAATCATTCTAATATAGCTAACTTTCTATGGATATCTTATCCTATTCCTGCGTATAGAAAATTATAACAACGTTTTTCTCTTTAACAAGTTTATTTATATATACAAACATCAATTATGTTTATATTTTGTCTGTATGCTCATGATTATTTCGAGACCGGATTATCCTAAGTTAAGTACTACATTTTATCACTGTTCGTTAAAGGGATTGCGAAAATCATAATATTGCGTGTATTTCATTTATAACTTTACATATATATTATATAAGAATGTGCGTGGATCAAACTTTAAGTAAAGCAAAATAAAGCGTTTAGTAATCTTTTAAACGTGTGAAAGACAAGTTAGGGAAATGTACACTGAGTCTAATAATCTGATTTAAAAAAAATAACAACTGTGAATAATTAATTATATTTCAATTAAATTAATTTAATATAGTCTGAATTATTATTAAAATTTTAAAAAGCCTTTATAATCTATATATATACTTCCATGAGAAATGGCATTAGATGTATAATTTATATAAATATATTATATAAATATGTAGTGTATTTAATTAGCTATTATACATATATTATATTTGTATAAATATATTATATAAAAAAATATATTGTATAATCATTACTCTATTAAGAAAAGGGTTTATAATAAATGAACTGTTCAAACTTGTTTTACGGTTACAAAAGGTTAACATTAGAGCAATTTCCCAGAATAAATACTTGTATGTACATGCAAAACAACAAAATGTCAAACTTTGACGCGTTAAACACGTCGTACAGTGCCGCTCAATTCACTCAAAGGGTTAAATAATGCCTCCAAAATGGATTTAATAAAGCCAAACGCGAGTACATACACATTGCTCCAATTCCTAAAACCCTCACTCGCATTCAACTAGTGTTGCCAAGGTAACGAGAGAAAAGAGAGAGAGAGAGAGATTGAGTCTGCGCGAGCTGACAGAAATGTTTATCGCGGCCATTAATGGCTTAATTTTCAGACTCTCGCGGATCGGATCGTAGTACCCTCCTTGTTTCGTTTCATTAGAGCTTCGGTAATAAAGTACAATACGAGAGACTTAACTGCCTTTTCTATCTATCTCGACGATACCCTTCACGGCTGGATAGCGTCTTGGGTTTTATATCGCAAATATTAAATTACAGCTCATGCGACATGATGGATCGCTAGTTTTAGAAATACATGTGTATGTATGATACATTCCATTATTTTTTACAATCTTGTAAGCGTATATGGCGATAATATATAGCTATGTAAAGTATACAAAAAATATTTATTGTGTAAGGGGCCTCTTTGTATTTATATATTTTATTTTAGATTTTATTATGGCCAAAACTTGGCGACTCAGGTAACACTGGCGTAACGTATTTGTTTAGACTGGCAATCTTCGGCGCGTTTGTACGCGTGCCGTTACGCGCTCGCGCCCCTTATATTGTATATTCTAACATGTAACTTCATATCAAAATAAAACCCTACTACAGCGGCACAATCTATGTCTAATTGCTACCAATTTTATCGATCTTTATGTATGTAAAAATTAAAACAGTCAGTGATTTTTTTGTATCTATACATCTTTACTCAAAATTAAAATATTTCTTATTATCTTGACAATCAACTTAATTTGTATAAAGTATGTCGTTTTTATAAATTAGATTTAAATTTATTTAATTGTACTTGAATTTTTTGTACGATTTTTTAAGATACATTAAATTTTATTAAGGGAAAATAATATACTAGATCAAAAATCAACATAAGATTCATAAAAGTTGTATAAATTAACCGAAAGCAATCTATATTTATTACTGATAAAATATAATTTATTCATAATATGAAATAAATTAAAAAAGTTTCAATTTTATTCTAAATATTTATGAGATTCATGAAAATCTTCTCAATCGATTATGACGTATGAAATATTTATGAAATAAGACAATGTGAAACAATTACTTTATGTACTAATCGCAAATAAAGTTAAAAACCATTTACAAATTGTGTTCCGCGTGGATCTGAATGCTTGTTATAATTTTTTTAACTAGCTTAAATATTATATAGTTTTGAAACTGAATACAATAGAAAATAAAAACGTGAAAAAGATAAATAAGTTGTTAAAACTCATAGAAATAGTATATTTATATACTTCGTAAAGATAAATATTGCATGTTTATATATTCTAAAACACGATTTTCGTGTAATGGACACTCAATAAATGGAACGGAATTTTTAGCAATTATTAGTTACACAGTTATTCACGAGACAGTAAATAACAATGGAAGGGAATAGCAATGTTATATTAGTGACTGGATCTACTGGTTTATTAGGTAGTGCTATAAAAAAATTTGTAGGAGATGAACAAAAAAAGGGTAACCCACAATTTTGTAACGAAACATGGATATATGTCGGCTCTAAAGATGGAAATCTCTGGTAATAAAAATAAAATCATTATTCGTAATATCAAAAAAAAATTACCTAATTTAGTTTATATTTGGTTTCAGCGATAAGGGTGAAACTGAGAAATTGTTTAAAAAATATAATCCAACTCATGTCATCAATTTAGCAGCTTATGTTGGTGGACTTTTTCACAATATAACACATAAATCAGATTTAATGGTTATTTTTAGCTATATGCTATTTAAATATATCAATTCAATTTGAATCATCTTATAGTTACATATATATTATTATAATATATGTTTTTGACAGATTAACAATTTATCCATGACCATGAACGTCTTAGAGGCGAGTTTCAATCATAAAGTCAAGAAAGTGGTATCTGTCCTTTCAACTTGCGTCTATCCTGACGTAGCTACATTTCCTATGGACGAGACAACGGTAGTTTGCCTTAATATATATTAAATTAAAATTCATCTTTAATATTATAAATATATAAAAATATATAGCTCCACAAAGGTCCTCCAAACCAAACTAACTATGGATTTGCTTACGCGAAGCGTATGATAGACGTGGCTAACAGGTATGGATATGTTTAATACTTAGAGGCTTTAGATATTTTTTTGATGTTAATACCATGAATTATGAAATGTAATAAGAGCATACAATGAACAACATGGATGCATGTTCACATCGGTCATTCCGTGTAATATTTTTGGTCCAAATGACAACTTCAATATTCAAGTTAGTCATGTTTATTCGGCTATCGTCAGAAGAATGCACGATGCTATGGAGAAAGGTAAATATATTTATATATATAATTTATTATTTTTATCTCAGTCAATTATTAAAAAAGTAAACACAATCAAAAACTATTAAGTAAGTAGTGAGACAATAGACTGAAATCAAAACATATAAATCAATGATATATATTTTATTAATTATAAGCTATTAGTAAACCTTACAATCAACAGATGTAACTATTTATAATTAAGTTCGATTTTATTTTAATTATTCACATATGAGATGAAAAAAATATATAAACATATACATGTCATGATCTAAATATATATTAATTAATAATATCGACCTCTCAGAAACAAAATAAATTTAAAAGCATATAATCAAAATAAAGCGTCAACATGATATACTCTCGTGCTGATCGACATTAGAAATAGGCGTTGTCCTGTTTTGAAAAGGTTAAAAGTTGCATTGATTCTAGAATTAAAATCATTTGTTGCCACCGATGCATCAATACGTCCTTAGCTAGGAAGATAATATAGTTCATAAGTATTACTTTGAGGTTAATGAGCTGTGAATATCAGATATAAGTGTACAGCGTACTGTCTTAAGTCAAAATTTGATATCAACTGACTCTAGGAGTCGGTTGACGAGGGGATTAATCACTCGCCGATTGACCATTTGCAGATCTTTTTTTTAAAGTGAACCCATGATTAAGTGTACTTTACAAATCAAAATTAAATGATTTTGTAGAGCTTCAGACGTACTATTTCAACCAAATTTCTTCGTGAAAAAACACCATAATTTTGACTTTAGCTATAGATATTTATTTTTATATTCTGAATAAGTAGCATAAAAAATGTTGTGACTATGACTAATTAGATATGGAATTTTTAGTGTGAGAATTTCGCCTCAGTTTTTCATCAGTAGCCTATTTTCAATTTTTTATCAGTAGCTTGTTTGTTGTAATGCGGTGAAAAAATCTCAGAAATACATTTTTTTAACAAAAAATAAAATCGGACCTTTATTATTATTATTATATTTTTAAATATTGCATAAGACAAAGTGCTCAAAATATTAGCAATACTTGTCATAATTAATACAACATAAAGCAGTCAATCCAATGCTAATTGTGACGATATCGATATTTGATTCTAAGAATTTAATAGCCTTAAACGCTTCAATAAATAATTATAGGAGACGAAGTTTTCACCGTGATGGGTACAGGGAAACCTTTGCGCCAGTTTATATATTCGTTAGATTTGGCAAAATTGTTATTGTGGGTGTTCAGAGAATACAACAGCGTCGAACCCATATTGCTTTCAGGTAGGAAAGGTTTTGTCATAAAAATCATTCTCAATCTTGATCGCATGATTTATTCGGAGTCGTTTATTTTTTCAGTCAGCGAGGATGACGAAGTGTCAATTAAGGAAATGGCGGAAACTATAAAAAACGCCATGAATTATAAAGGAGAGATCGTTTATGACACCAGCAAGCCGGATGGACAGCTTAAAAAGACCGTGTCTAACAAGAAGCTCAGAAGCTTTTTGCCCAATTTCAAATTTACTAAATTCGAAGACGCTACTAAGGAGACTGTGGAGTGGTATATTAATAACAAGCACATTGCAAGATTGTAACTATATTTAAATATGGTTTTAATTTGTATTATCGTTTTTGTTAAATTGTAAATGGATGGTTTTGTTGTATTTAAAACATTTTTTTGATTCAATCTATCCATATAAAACCGTAACTGGAAATAAACTAAACATTTTTTTCTTAAACGTAAATCTTTAAAAGGATCACATATTTATTGATTAGGCAATACTCATTAGTTTATATCACTCCTATTTTGCAAAGATACCACAAACATCTTCTAGTGCGTACACTTCTCGCATCTCGTAGCAAAAATTCTCCAAGCATCGACGGATGGTCAAAACTACCTCTTACCAACCTTAAAGAGTGCTTTATTGAATATATGCTACACTGAGAATGCAATTAATTGTATTTCAACGCTTCTATAAAAAGGCATAAGATACACATGCGGATACGATCCGTGTTATTAATATCTGAAAAAACTTAAAAACATTTTAAATAACGAGGAGTACTTTGCTTCGCAAAGATTCCAGAAAATGGTCATATTCAAGGTCTTTACGAACAAGCGTAATATACAGAATGAGCTAATACGCGCTCCGCTTAACGAAGCCGAGCATTCTCGACAACTTATCGCATTTGATGTGCAAACAAAATTTGAACACCACTACTAATTTATTGACAAAATTATTTCCACCTAAACTCTAAAAGGATTAGATCAGAGAAATAAATCTAAAAAATGTAAAAGTGACAATTGTCAATAACGAAAAACAGCCGGTTGTCTATTGACTACCTCCACAGTGACTTTTGATATTTTTGTAAAGAAAGTGAATTCAAATTTGTACGAATTCTTTAAAAAATAATATTTTACGAATACTTTAAAAATAAATTTGTTTAAGTTCTGATTTGCCGTATGTATTTCGTTGTTAAAAAGAAGAAAAATTAAAGGACGCAAATTTAATTTATGTGGTACTCCAGAATGAGCAACAATCATCGTAGTTCACATTATAGAAACTGTTGCTTAACTTCTGAAAAAGTAGCGCATGACAAACTTTTTTAAATGGTTTTTGACAGTATATATTAATTATGTACATTGGCATGGATTTTAGAATCTAAAGATTTTGTCACCGCATTCAAAAGGCATAAGAGGTAAGTAGTTGTATAACGACGTGGACGAAAACAGTGTTTTTGTCCCACTAGTTCTTACCAATAGTGGTTGTGGATATATTTGTACAGAATTATATCAAACAATCAGACTATTGCTTAAGCAACGGCAATAGGTCTAAAGTTTTTGATACACGATTTATCGCCCTTTTTGTGGATCGGAGTAAATATCCACGAATCAAATTGAATTAAAAATGTATCATAGGGAAGCAATGAAAACAAGTAAACAGCCCTTCCATATAAGGTTCTGAATGAAGTCCAGTCTAGTAAAACTACGCAATTTGGGCTTCCCAAAATAATACCATATGAAAATGTAGACTTTTATCATTTATGTTTTCATTGCGATCGGAAGCTAAAGATCATTTACTATAGACGATATTCAAATACTCTGCGAAAGTATCAGCGATATCCTTAATGACATCAAAAGTTTTTCTATCGCGATACATCAATGATGGTATACAAATATAGTATATTAATCAATTATAAAATCTGGACGGTCTTTTTTGTATTGCACAAGAACTATTGTTTGTCATATAAACAATAATTGTAATTTGACAAACTATTATAGATGTCCTTATTAAATATATAATTTCACTGTAAATTATGCTTACGCCACATCAGCTCCAATTGTTTTGAAAAAACACGAATAATCTGTCGAACTTATGACTTCCCAACTGAAACCACAGCGATTTTTGTGTTTTTAAAATGCCCCTACCAATTTGGAGTTTTGTTCAGTGATGTTTTTTTTTATGTAAACGAAGAAACTGAATTCCCAACTTCTGTATATATTGATGGGGTTACATGGTTAGATGCTTTGGTAAATTTCAAGCAGAAAAAGAAACGTGCATGATTAAAAAAGAACCGGAGATCAATACATTGACAGTATTGATGTCGTTTATAAAATGAAAATCAATTATTTGGGTTGTTAATTGATACAATAAACTCAATATAAATTATATGATATCTCTAAAAATAAACAAATGTTTTTATAGCTCTGTATTTTGTATCACTCAGGTCTTGCACAAAAATACAAACGAACTAAATAAATAAAACATGTAATATGTAATTATTGAAAATATATTTTCTTCAATCTGAGTAAATCTTTCCACAAATTTAATAACAAGTAATACATTACATCTCAAATAATTAAACACAACACGTAGATATGTAGATATTATTAATTTAACTGAGAACACACGCCGTTATAGTTAACATATCTCCTTTGTGTTATTCGAAGTAACGCGCATAAACGAGAACAATTTAACTAATTCAACATTAGCGCACAGGTGGGTTTGTGCGTTCAACAACAACACACTAATTGAAATATTAAACGTACCAATTTATTAAAAGCACAAGCGTGACAGTTCGAGAAGCAGCGTGAACCCTGCGAATAGATCAATTTTAGCCATATTGGGCTAAAGCCTTCCAATATATATGGCCCAATGCGATTTCCCGGGTAGCGGAACAAATAGCCCATTTTTCGAAAGCCTTTGCCCTTCGCAACTGCTATGTCGAAGGGACAATTCGAGGGCCGGTTCTCAAATGTAACGAAAATGTAATTTAACACGAACGGGCAGACAAAAGAAAATGAAAAACAAGGATCGCTCCGCGAAAAGACTATACGGGAAATTGTTTTGTTGTTTGTTTGTTTTTATTTTGTTGTAGGAGGTGGCGCATTATTGCTATAGTCTCATAGATGCCGAGTGTCAGATAAGCCCAATTGAAATTTAAACGAATGTTCGTATATGTAAATGTATGCATGTAAACAATTTCGGTGAAAGGAATTACAGAGCGAGCGCAAAAGTACTCATTTAATAATCTCGTTAATGTATGAATACCGTATTAATTATATCACTGTGCTTAGATGAGTTCCGTATTGTAAATATAGTCAAAACTGAACCATTTAACACTTTATAAATAATGATCAGATCATTAACGTATAAATGTCAACAAAAAAAACCTAAGAAGATGTGAGTAAATTTATTCAAATGAGTATACATACGTATATGTTATAGTGAACGTGTACTATAAGTAAAAAAATATTTTCAGTGGAATTTTAGTAAAACTGTATTGGATTACTGTTTATTTTATTTTTTATTACAAATCTGACTGTCATGAAAGACTTTTTTTACATTACAATGGCCAGATATATCATTATGATATATGCTTTAAAAAGAAAGAAAAAAAAACACTTGCCACTAAGTCACACCTGGATAGAGAAGAAAGACAGAGAGACGAAGAGAGATCAGTGGACCAAACGAGAGGTTACCAAAAGAGCCACCGGCAGAAATCAGGGTTTCTGATTTCTGCTCATCATCATATCAATATTGCACAAGACTAAACTGTTTTGTGAAGAAAATATTTTTTATACTGTGATTTTGAAAATAAAAAAAATACTAAAAACTGAAATAGTAATATTAAATAAGATCTGTAATTTTATCAATAAGTTAACAATAAGAAATGAGATCTAGATATTTTTTACAATAATTTTATACTTTTCTACCACAAAAATTTGCCAGTTGGATTCCAAATGAAATATAGAAATTTTTATTTGTTTTTCAGATAAAGACAATTTTCTTTTATTATGCTATTATTAAAATTTGTTATGATAGATTATGAAGTGAAAATTGTATTATTTTATAGTTTAATAATGAACTTGTAAACTTAAATATACATAAGTAATAAGATATTTTTAATCATTCTGTAATTTAACATATAAATCAATTTATTTAATTTAAAAAAAATATATTTAGTAACTAGCAAAAATGCTAAATATTTTATAAATACTGCAATTCTAACTCTAGCTTCTTTTTAAATATGATTTTTACTAAAAATATTTGGTTTCAATATAAGGGTAGTTTAATAAACCTAAGTATATTTAATGTTTCAACTAGGTATAATAAATGTATTATTACAATCAATGTATAGCTAAAATATGATGTAACGATTATTTTTTTATTTCCATTTTTTAATTAAAATTATTATGTTACGTCTAAAACCAATAACTGTGTTGCTGATGGGGGATACGCCCATCAGCAATTTATTTCACAATTGAAGATATCATTTTAGCCTTTATTTATAAGATTTCCTTCCCCTTCAAGCGTTTCCTGTATTGAACTTTTGTTAAATCCTTTGCAAGCTGATTAAGATTGTTCATCAGTCTTTCTTTATATTTTATGTTTGTCTTGTAAATCTCTTCTTTCACCACTGCCATATTCAGATCCCGTGAATGTATGAATTTGGAACAAAGCATATGGCATCCAATATCATCCTTAGCATTTTATTTTGATATCTTTGAATTATATCTATATTATAGTTGCTTGCTGAGCCCATATTTGCATCCCGTACATCCAAATCGGTTTTATAATGGCCTTGTATACGAGCAGTTTACTGTCAGCTGACAACTGAGAGTTTCTTTCTAGTAGCTAATATATTTTCTTACGGCAAATCCGAATTGCTTGCGTTTGGTCCATATACGTGTTCTTCTGTTCTTGTGCAACCCCAATATATGCTTGTGATAATATAATATTATTAAACTGGACTAGTGGGCATGTGTTCTTTTTCATGATAAATGTCACATGGAAAGATTCTTGCTCGTTTGCCTTGATTCTCCAGAATTGTAGCTATTTTTTAATTTTATTCTGAGGTTCCTGTATTAGTCTAGATGCTTTGTTTGGATATTCATATGAGGCCATAATGACTGTATCGTCTGCAAATGTAGCAACAAAAGTTTCGCTAGTTCTTGGTAGGTATGCTGCGGTATTATCGGCCCAAGTGCACTGCCTTGAGGCACCCCCGATCTTATTTTATAAAGAGGTGACACCTTATCCTGGTATTTGACTTGATTTTGTCACTCAGATATGACTTAAGCATCCCATACATATTATAGGGAAGTGCATTTTTGAGATTATATTGTAGCCTCTCATGCCACACTTTGTCGAACGCCTGACTGGTGTCTAAAAATGCAGCTGTACGATACTTCACATCACTCGCCACTCGGTGTACTTGTTCAATTGTACTGTGTTACTGAAGAAAACCAAAATGATGATGAAGAACTAATAGATAACTTGTTTATTTTTAAAGTCTTGTGAGAGTTTTAAATATAATATTTAAAAAACCCTAAAACTCGAGAGTCATCATTTAGTAGAAAAACTTTTAATAGACTTTTCTTTTAAAAATACGAATATTCCCGCATTTGATAAGAATTTTTAATTTTCTTCTCTAACTATTTTACAGTTTATTATTATTCTTTTTTTATAATTACACATAAAAATATATAAATAATAAATCATTACAATCACATGAATATAATATAAATTTCTTCAAACATTTTTTGATTAAGAATGTCCATTCCCCCATACGTATAAAATTGTTTGTCGTATCACGTTTTATGACGATACTATAATATATAGTACATACATACATAGGCACATTGCTTTATAGTGAATCGTAGTGCTACGTTTATCAACTATAAATTTGTTTTTAGTGCTCGTGTACTCAACATTATGGGCGTCTTGTCGACGCATTTGACGACACCCGAGGGTCTTCTTCGCGAAATTATCGCCTCGATTAAGCGATAATTAATAACTTACTGTCTCTGTTTTATGCGAAATACATCAGCGCATTATGTTATTCATATTGCATACACACAACCTTAAAATTCCTATATATGGGAGAAACGATGAGTGTTTCCCCCGTGCGTTATGATAATTAATGTTTATGTGCTTAAGCTTGAAAACGTTAATTAAATACGATTTGTGGTTCTATTATAAATATTCAAATGTAAAAACGTGAGTATACTATTAAAATATGTAAAATAATATTTAAGATAAAATAAAATTTACATAAAGGATTGGAATTCATTATAGAAGTATTAAAATATATTTTATATTCATACTATATGGATTAATTATATCACCTCTTTTCTAAGTTCATTAAAGTTAAAACACTAGATTTAAATAACGTTACATTCAAATATTATATATGCGCCGAAGAATTTTCTAACCAAAAAAAATACCCCACTAACTTTTAATTAACGTATTACCAGAAGATTTAGATAATCAAAAATATATGTCAGTTTAGTTAAAATGCTTTTATAACGACATTGTCACATGTTCATTTATATGTGTGTATGTGAGTCTATTCCATTCGAGGAAGCATAGGACACGCTTCTTATATAACGAATTAACGTTTAGTCACGTTCTCTCGGAGCTCCTCCGTGTTTCTCATTTGTGAGAAAATTGTCATTCTATGTCAGCGTTACTACGTTCCTTGTGCGCGTCCTTCCCGAAATTAAAAATTTAACATATCCTAAATTTTACGATACAAAGCATTCTCGCTTCATTTCACGATGCGATTTCGCGATAATTATAAAAAATAAATTTAAATATATCAGATGATTTTTTGGTGGTTTTTGAAGTCAAAATACAGACAGCCCTCGACTTTTGCACATAATTGGTTCTTGAAAATGTGAATGTTCGAAAGTAGAGGCATGTAAAATAGTTAAAAATATTTATTTATCAATATATATATAATTAAGTTAATGAGGCGCGTTTTTATGTGCTACATATGTTTTATTTATAAACTTGTCAAGAGTTAGTTGAATACCATCTTTTTTTTCTTTTCTTGATAAAAAGTTCTATAACATGCTCTCTTTCTCAATACCCAACGTACTGAGATAAACATATGTATGTACGTTCTTCTTTGAGATCACATACTTCCATGATAGTTAAAAAGTTTTCAAGATGCATAAAGGCTTTATTCATATTTTTGATTGTCCAAGTCTTGTTAATTAGCTTCTTCTTCTTTACTTTCATTGTGTATTTCATTTAACACTTGTTGCTCAATTAAGTATTCATTTGACAGGGGTACTGAGTGAGATTCAATAAGCTCATTAACATATTCGTTGTAGACGTCCAAATTTAGTTTATTTATTAGGGTATTTCATATGAGATAGTTTCCGGAGTTTCTTCAAAATTTATAAAATCACTCATTTGAAGACATAATTGTTTCCAGGAATCTCTTATTGTTGATTTTTTTAATTCATTCCATATATTATAGTAGTTCTTCCAAAAATCTTAATGTAGGCCCACTTTCCCAGCCTTGATGTCCTGATTCATTATTTTCTTCATATAATATCGTTTAAACATAGCTATCACTGTTTGGTCCATGAGCTGTATGAGGCAGGTAGTATTGGAAGAAAGAAATACAACGGATATAAATTTTGCAAAGATTTTGGTATACGAAATGAAAAGTGAACCAATCTTTAAATATTAACACAGTAACAGAGGCTTTTTTATTTGATTTCTAAACGACTTAAAACAATTCTTGACCTTTCGCTTTCAATGTTCTAGGATTTTCTGCTTGATAAACTAATATGAGTTTCAATTTTAAATCACCAACTATGTTTTCACCAAGAAGCATTGTCAATTGGTTTTTAAAATGTTTATTTTCAGGGGCAACTGATTCTTCCATTGATAAGAATGTAGGATTAAGAGTTTTTTTCCAAAATAAACCCGTCTCGTTTACATTGAATATTTGGCTAAGAGAATATTCTCCATCTACAATAATTTTGGATAATGTGCAAATGTCAAGAGCTGCCTGTAATGAATGGTTGTAGTTATTATATTTTAAGATAACTAGAGGAAAAGAGATTTTAAATATATGACAAAATTTTAGGTTATAAAAGCAATCTGAGGGGAATAATTTGATGAAGCAATGCTTCATTTCTCTACAAATCATTAGAAGTGCTACACATTTTAATAACGGCAACATGAATTAGGAATGGTTTACTAAGTTATATAGCTTCAAATGAACACCGAATTTGTAAGACGCATCTAAGTATAGCAGCGATTTTGATGAGTGAAGAGGCGAAACCACTAATAAATTCTAGCTAGTTTATCAATTGAACGACTTCCCTATTCACAATTAAAATGATTAAATCATGCTATTTAAGCATAACAAAGACCAGTGATATATAAATAATTTTCATATCAATCTAAAAACAGCTCAAATCATAAGGTACCCGTCATAAATCAAAAATGATATCCGTCGCATTGAGAAAAGATAACGCGTACATTCGGGGTTTCCCTTGAAATGGCCGCTCCTAATCTGCCCTTGCAACTAAGGGCAATTTAAAAAATAACATTTTTTAATTGATCGTCTCACCAAAAATCTCAAATAGAGGAGGCTATCAATATAAATTCGGCAAAGCAAGTAAACAAGAATCACTTTCTTTCAGACACTTTCCTTTGAGCCGTTTTCAGAACACTTGAACATTCACATTAGAGTTCAAGGTATCAACTTTAAGAGCACTTCAACTTGGACTGGCACCAAAAAGAGGCCAACCCAACTTCAGACCAGCGAAGATCGCAGAAGCTGCCGCTTCTCTCTTCTCGTCCCCTGGTTCAGATCGACGTCCAGAATCAGAGCTTTAAAATAGACGTTGTTGCACAACGAAATGAAATACCAAACTTTGTCTTAACAAAATATGCCCCCTGACTCAAATATCAGGACAGCAAAACATCGCTTTATAGTTTTACAAATTAGTTACAAACGTGTTACAGATACTTTGTATGGTAGCAATACGAATCAGGACGTCACTAAGGCGTGCAAGACGAACAAATTATAGCAACGATTTTGCGCAGGATAGCGGCAAATCCCATTAAAATTCATTAATAAATAAAAGTTCAGTATAATAATGTATGTCTGCCTCTCCAGAAAGTGTACAAATGAACTAGAAAGTTCCGAATCAGACTATTTTGGACCAAATATGATACACCAAGTATTGACATCAGAATCAACTGCAGCAGACTAAGATGTATAATAATAAAATTCAGCACACAATATTGTCCATTATTCTGGAGTCTTAGAAAGTGCTTGGAAGATTATGCACCTTATTATTTAAAAATTTAAAAAAGCTTGTCAAGTATTTTTGTGGCTTTTCTATAAGATTAGAAACTGAAATACTCGCTATTTGACAAATCTGTGATGCGATTTATAGTAACTTACAACTAATATAAAATAATAAATATACTTTTTGATGTTATAAAATAAATCAGTATATTTAAGTAGCTTACATATTTAATTATGTAGTATATGTACATACTATAAATTAATTAAATATTATTTAATATATATATATAAATATTTTAATTATTTAATTGTATTTTTATTCTCCACACTAATTGCAACATTAATACAAAGCAACCCATGGAAAATTTAATTATTTCTCAAGATTTATCTGAGGGATTAGGAAAATCTACGAAACGTAATCCGCAGGATCGATCGGAATTAATTAAAATAAATTATTATTATTATTAATTTTGATATTATATTAACAAGAACTCCTGCAAATTTTAACCAGTAATAAATTATTCGTAATACTTATGTATTTTTTAATAAAATAATAAATTAAAATATAATGATGAATGTCTCATTAATAAGATGAAAAATAAAAAAAATATGTGATATGAAAGCTTTTAAAATTAAAATTTTAAAGTATATTTAATAATTCTTTGATGTGCTTAATTGTAAGATATTTTATAGAAATTAAATACATAATACTAATTGAAACAAGTTACTTTAAACGTTTATTATATTTTTTTCAACAGCTACCATTTAAGTTGTAATACAAAAAAAGTAAATCCTTAGAGCATTCAAGTTTTCAATGTACCTAATTGATGTTTGATATTGTTGAAAGTTTAAACATTCATAATGAATGTTGAAGCAAGTTAAATACTCTATTGATTGAGTTATATAACTCAATTAATACACAATTTCAATTAGAGTATCAAAGTTTGCTTTAATAGAAAATGATTCACAATACTAAATTATTCACTCTATCAATCATATTAAGTTAATTAATACAACCAGATTTATAAACTAGAATTTATCTATCAAAATCATATCGATTAAAGCTGCAGTAACAATACTCGTTAATGGATATTTAATTGACTTAATGGAATCAATCAATAAAAATAGATTAACCAAGTTTAGAACATTCAATCTTTTGAGTTTAAGTGCAAACAAATCTATGTACTTAATCAACGACGTTGATATTGATTGAGTTATTGAAACTAGTCGGGATTTTCTCTAAGAACAAACAATGGCACACTTCGATTTATATTCTGATCCGCGTATTCAGCGCCATCTTTACTATGTCACTAAGAGGATTCGTACAAAGTTGGTAAATTTAGTTTTGATCTCATTACGATTCCAACGAACTTTACCGTGATGCAGTCATTTCGCATGACCGACCGTTAAGACAATACACGCTCTCGTTACGCAACCCAGTGAATTTGTCAATATCGGTAATCCCAAAATCGAAACGTTTATATCAATATAAAGCGTCAGAGAAAAGTTTTTAATAGCTTAATACTCGAAAATATCTTGCTAAAGTCAATAAGTGAGTTTAAAGGCGTATTAGAGATAAAGTCGTTTTTGTGAAAAAACATTTAAGTCAAAGACGTACTGATATAATCTATATTATAATGTTAAATATGCATCGTCGTTCAACGACTACGATAGGTGGCAAGCACTTGCGTTTGAAAAACGATCACAAGTCTCTAGATACTGATAGACAATTACTACTGATGTGTAACTATAGACTTATAGATACACAGGTAACCTGTTACTTATTTATTAATACAACATTACTTATTGCTATGTATATGACACATGTGACCCATTCAAGAGTGAGTTTATCTACTAGTAGCAAGAAACACCTGCCGAGTGGGTTTTATGCAATGCGAATGTAAGCGAGCTCCTTATCTAGTTAGAATGTATTGTAATTTATTTTACATATTTTGTACCTAGATATCGTTGCGTAAAAATTATTTGTAAAAACAATTTTTATATTAAACATGTTTTATAACGAAAAATATTATTTTTGCGAATATTTTCGATCCACATTTAAAATGACAAAACTGTATCAAATAGTAAAAATTATTTTATTACATTAAAATTATTCACTATTGATGAAATATTAGCATTAATTAATAGTGAAAGATCAAAATAGCACGATAATATATCCCAATGCATTTAATTGTATGTGTGTTCGTGCATATTAGTAAATTAGTCCCACGCTGCTTTCGCACTCTAAGCACTGTCATTAAACAAAGTTTGCAAGCTCATTCGTTAAAGTTTGTTTTAGCACAACATGAATCTCCGATGTTAATGAACTACATTAGAATTTGTCTAGAAAGTGACAGCAAAAAATACGAAGCTGTGGTAAATCGATCCGTTTCTTTAGCCTTAGTTCGGCGTAAGAGGAAAGTTAATTTATAAATATTTATGACGGTAAACGTCCCTTCTGGAAAACTTTTATTTAAGTGTGCGTAAAGAAAAACAAAATAAGGACGGAAAATTTGATAACATCAAACATAACGATACAATGAAAAATTAAGAAATAAATCACACTTTATATTCATAAAAAAAATAAAACATTTGTTCAACGCTTTTCCAACAATCTTGTCGGATTGTAAGAAAGGGGAAGTTTCGCGATCTTGAAAAGTTCCTTTTGAATGCTTCAAAAAATATATACATAAATTCCAGAGTGCCGCCTCTTCTATTCTACTGAGAAATTCCCCGAAGGCTTTTACAGTTTCATGAGAACATTTTTTTTAACTCTAGAAAACTCAAACGGAAGTATGTGCAAATCAGTTTAATGCACTGCGATAGTCTTTAGATTGGATTGCTGCTTAAATTGCTAATAATTATTTATATCGCTATTTTGAGCTAAATTTCTGAATTAAATTGTTAAAAATAAGAATACTTAACTCATAGTATTAATATATTTAGGCATCTATATTTCCTGTGTTTTTTTATAATTTTTAATGTAAAGGTAATGTTTAAGAAATTAATTATTTTTATTACCAATTTTCATACTTCTTTTTTGGATCGTAATATAAACTGACATCCTAATATTAATGACCTAAAAAAATTAAATAAATATTTTTTTAGTTCGAAATATTATGGTAGTTGTGTCACGTTAATTTTGCTCAATTGACAAGATAATGAACAGATAAATAGCTTTCAGCACAAGTTAAGCTGTTCAATTCTCTAAACTGAAATTACCACAGCACAAATTAACCCTCAAAGTTAAATTCGGATCAACCAAAACTGCAATGGAATGCAAATAATTGTGAAGGAATTCAACACATACTTATGTGATTTGCATTTATTCTGTATTTTAATTCTGAATTTGCCATTAAAACAGTAATTACTTCTCACAAAGTAAATTCAATTTCACGATATGAGCAACAAAAAACATTGAAATATACCAAATAACTAAGAACAAAACGATAGTTTTATAAACAAAATCAAGATTCACCTAAATAAATTAAACATGAACCAAAGTAGATGTACTGCGTAGTTTTACTTTTTTACTTTAAAGTTTCCCTAACCAAATAAGACCCATTTCACACAAAAGTGTCATTCGTTCAGTGGCTACAATGACCACGCAAAATTGTCTCGTTTCAGCGTTTTCAATTTAATCCTCACAAAAAGGAATTGCTATACTTTATACAAGAAATACGCATATTATGTATATATATATATATGTATATATAGAGTCGGGTTAGGCTATTTTCATTATAGTACATAAAGAAAGTACAAAGAGACTCTTTGATATAATAATATAATATATATACGTATACGGAAAATATTACTTAATAAAAATGTAATTAATAACTATAAATTTGTAAAATAATAATTTCGCTAGTTTACAGCACTGAAATTCATAAAAACATTAGTAATTACTCAACTACAAAGTTTTTTTTTATCTGCTGTTGAATAAATGTAGCTTGATATTATTTATATTATACAGTTTTTAATGATTTAAATAAAGTTAAGATTAAGTTTTTAACTTATTTCCAACATAATATTAGTTAACATGTTCTCTTAATGCCATTTTTCTCACACTACCGAACTTTCATCCCGACTTATAAGAATCCAAAGGCGAAAAGTCACAGACACGAAAAACTTTTTTCATTTCGTCCCCTTTCGGGTCACGATTTATTATTGTTATAAATCGGTGGGCTATTTATGCATCGGCCTGGCCATGAATTAATCATCGCTTTATTATACGGCAAAGCAAGGTCCTAGAGCGGTCAGTATCGGGGGGCTATTTGCCCAATTTTCGGTCAGCTTTAACGATTATAAGGGTATTTCTTGCATCATTTATCCGGGACGTCCTTCTCGTGTCGGCAAATGAAAATGGATTGCGCGGATATGTTTGCTTACACACGTAGCCATTGTTTAAGGTTTGAGTTATTAATATTCAGTTAATCGTGGCACGGTTCGGGGTCTGAGATTAATTTTGATTATGAAGCATCCTGTGATAGTGATGGTTCGAATTTGGATGCCAAAACGAGATATTTATCAACACAATAATAATTTTGATTCGATATATTTATTGTGTAAAAAATGTTGTTTTATCTAATTAATTAAAATGAATTGCCTATGCTGTTTTTATTGATTTTATTTATTAAGCCATGGATTATATTTAAGTATAAAAGATAAAAATACCAGATATTTACTAACAATTAATATTTTTATTATTGTAATCAGCTGTTTTGTTGACTATTTTATATTTGTCTACAGTTGTGCATTATATAATACGCAAATAGTTAAGTTGCCATGTTTGATCATATTTTAATACTATACAAGTTTATTGTAAGTAGTTAAGATCACTTTTGAACTTGAAGTTAGTTACATAACATCATACCAAATTAAACTTTGATATAATAAGATGTGTGAATAGTGAACGTATTGATATAATAGTCGAAAGTTTGCAGACAATTATTATACACAAACTATTAACCTTGTGATATCAAATTTGAACTTGTAATTCAAAGGTTGAATAATAAAGTTAGTTAATATATGTACAATACTACAAATAAATGTATTTATAGTTTGCACATAGACTATATTTAACCAAAGTAATATGCAAAATAAAGCACTTATAATTTCGCACTGTACTCCCATAATTTAGTGCTAGCGAATTTTCATGTGTATTCTATCTAGAATACAAATCCATAATATTTATAAGTGCAAGTTAAAGAAAATATCAATAATTATACTGCTCATTTTTTAATTAATAACGACGAATAATTTTTTTTAATTAATAATATAATAATTACGACCGAATATTTGTATATTATTTGTGCAAAATTATATAAAACAACTTAGTATGAATTTTAAATGATAATTTGATTTGATTCTTAAATATATTTTTTTTGCAAGACAAAAAACTAAATACCACTTTAGAAAATTCAATTATAGGAAATTATGATTTAAATGTGACATTTGAAGTTTTTTCAAACATTTTATGAAGCATATACAGTACATAGTATATGTCTTGAGTGTCAATGCGGATAGTGTATATAACATAGATTAGATATATTATACACATATCATAAGAGAAATGACAATGATCTATTTATTTTATATTTATAAACAGGCGTTCATAAATTAAATCATTTTTCTACGTAAAATTAGAGGGATCATGCTATTAAAATATAAATAAAAGACAGTTTGCCAAGGGATTAGCGTTAAAATGGGACGCAGCTGTGAGAAACCTTTTAATAGACTCAGTCACAAGGTACCATAAATCATAAATAATTAAATTATTTGTCACGAAAATATAGCGCGTGCATTCGGATTCGCTCTCCAAATTGGCAATTTTTTTGCTACAAAATAAATTTTCCACAATTTTTTAATTGCTCGTCTTAGTAAAAATCTACTATATAAAGAGCCATGAATATAAATGAACACTGGCAATCAAAAAATCTGATATTTTTTCAGACTTTTTCGACTGGCATTTACACTTAAGCATGCACTTTGTAATTCAAAGCATCCGGAATTCAAAGACTTTAAATCAAGAGGAAGCTGACCTAATGTTCGACTATCAAAGATCGTAGAAGCCGCTTCTCTCTTCGCTCGAAGTCTGAAATCCAAAATTCAACCCGCTTTGAAAACAATTAAATTCTACAGATGCACCTTCATTTCTTAATTATTCATTGACAAATTAAATAAAAAAAAACTTTGTCTTACAGAAAATAAACCTCTTGATACAAACAATAGAACAAAGTTTTGATGACGTTTGTGTTGGAAATCTCTAAATCGAAACCTAAAGCAACCGTGAGTGGTAAATGAGCTTTTCAGGAATTTTAAGATAAAATCTAAGGTTAAACAAGGAAGAGAATTGCCCACTATAATATTATAATAGTTGCTAACCCACAAACTTATTATCAGGGGTTGGATGCGGATGATATAACCGAATAATCTAGATTAAAGAAGCGGAACTAATTGACTTATAATTAATGACTGATTAAGTATAAATAAGACCACACCTATACGAAGTATTAACTATTAGGATCAAACATAAACACACAAAACAAGGAAATTAAAATGCGCAAGTAGCTTGTAAAACATATTAACTTATTAATAAACATAATAATTAATTACATAATATTTACATGTGCTATGTGATACAAAACACAGCATGTGCCTAACGAAAGATAACAGGTTAACGGAATTCAAAAATTACTCACAATATTAAGGATATAATTAGATGTTATTTACAAAGACATTAATGCAAGCCACCGCAAAATAAAATAATACTTATTTTACTTCTGCTTTTACCATATTTTTTGGCATCAAATTGCGGTGACTCAATTTAAATAGCATTCTACAAAATTATCATAATCTTCTTCAAAAATTATTAATTGGAGATACAATTATTTTTTAATCTGATTCGTTAAAAACTTAGTTGTAATTATTGTGGAAAAAAACTAATACCATATTCACGTTTTTTGTAGTAATATTCATGTATCGCCCTTTATATAAAGCAACGTTCCCCCATTACGCCACCCGGCAATTTATTTTATGTGAACCTTTACAATTTTCGCGGACGACCTTTTTTTAGGTCAGCAACCGGCACTATTAGGATCAATTAACTTAGTATTTTTTCAGCTTTCAACTCGAGGCCAGTCAATTGAAGTGTTAGCTATTGACTATGACAAATAAAATGAAAATACCTAGAATAATAATGACACGGTAATCATGGGATAATTCATTAGCAAAGGCAATAGTGTAAGTATATTACACCCATTGTATTGATACAATTTTATAAAAATCGTGTAGCGGTAATACCCGCCAACAAGAAAACGATCAGTAAGAAAAAGCTGCCTTGACTCAACGCAAGTTACAATCCGACAAAAAAAGTTAATTACACTCCACGTCGACACTCAATTAAAACCCGACACAATAACACATTTCCTTTGTTGTAAGGTAACCGAGTCACGTTTCTCCGACGACTAAACTCTCGTGTAACAAACCTCACCCCCATTTTGGTCGGAATCGATCGAGTTATTGAAACTTAACAGTGAAAATTATAAAAGGCGTCCTTTCATCAAGGGGTAAACTTGAATGAAAGCCGCGTAGGTTTGTTCTGACTGATAGCTCGCGCTTATAACGTCTGTCACAAAAGTTGTCTCGAGTGACATTCACTCGGTGACGTTTGACATCGTCTTGACACTTTGGTGTACATATGTCTAGAAGAGCGGTGGTGGTTGGCGTCTAACGTTACACCATTGACGTGGTAGGCGAATTCAATTTAAAAGTTTATAAATACTATTCCTTTTTAGTCATCAATTTGATCCATGCTACACTAGTGGTTTTGCTCTGAAGTTTTAGTTTTGAACATTTTTGAACATATGTATGTCAATTTACGTAGGTGTTGAAACTTCCTCTTTTGGACTACTTTTAGAATGTGAATAACTTATTGATCCTATATTTTGAACCAAATATCACTGCGAAGGCTTAAACGAGCGTCAATCATTTAGCCTTAACATACTGTATAAATAAAAAATCAACCAATCAAGATAATTAGCAACAATCTTTGAATCGAACGTGGCAATTAGCAAAGATATATTTATATTTCGGTAAAGTATTTTTATTAAATAAGTTTTTTAATGGAAATAATAAATAATTAATTAGCATTTATACGAATAGTATGCTGAAACAGCATTGTTTTAAAAAAACAGCATCTTACTTAATAACCAATGTAATAATTAATTATTGCAGGAAAATATTGTTAGTGCATTATAAATACACAAAAGAGTACATTACAAATAATAAAAGTGACTATAACAAAAAAACCATATACATACATATGTATATACTAGCAAAACAATTTGTAAAAAAAAATACTATAATTTCATTACAAACTCGAAAGCTTCGTTATATTCTATGTTCAATAAAAATGTAACATCTTAATAGTTGTAGCTATTTATTTAAAGCAAAACTGGAAAATAAATGGGAATAAATTTTCGTTAGATAACAGTTTTAATAGCTTTTATTATGCAATAATAAAAAAAATGTTAAATAAATCAAGGAGTACCCTTAAAACAAAATGCGGGTGAAATTATATATGTAAATGAACACCATTTCTAAAACACAAAGAACTTCGAAAACTTGAAACTTGTGTTTATTGAATTTGCAGTTAATATAATAAACTCGTATGTTGTGCATAAAATGAACAAAAGTAATCATTTTATATGAAACCTAATTGATAATTTATATAATTTTTAAACAAATTATTATAATTTCGCTAAACAACAATTTGCATTTTTAATATATTTTATGAAGCCATATAATTCATTTTTAAATCGTTTTATATGCTATAAAAATATATATTACAATAAAAAAAATGTTTATTCATTTTTGTAATTATATTTAACATATTGCCCTGGAAAGGGTTATCAGAGATACCAAATAAGATATAACTGTTTGTTAGTATATATATATACATAAATAATCAATTTAAATCTTTGCCTATGCTGATGATATTGACATAGTTTCAAAATCAAAACATGTCATTTAATCATCAGCTTGAAAAATGAAGCTTAAGATTAATGAGGGAAAAACAAAATATATAAACAAAACAGTTATGATCTCAGAAAACCAGTATACTGTGGACATCCAAATAAATAATTACACATTAAGAAACTCGGTAATGAGATTAAAACGACTAGAAATTTTAGATTGATATAAAAATCACGAACGCTATTTTGCCGCACAAAACTATAAGTCTATAAAACTATAATAGCTAAACATTTATCAAGACTGACGAACGGCTATTTGATACATTCTAGATGAAGGTGCTTCGCAGGATATATGGAGCCATAAAGAAGGGCAATGAGTGTCGTATCAAGGCCGGCCACGAATGAACTCGATATAACCGCCAAGACAACTGCTATATAATAAACCAAATGGTCGAAGATAGGCAAGAATACCAAGACTGGTTGGAGATGACGTAATGAAATATGCTACTGCTGCCGGAGCCAACAACTAGAAAATCCTGGCGCAGGACCAGAAGAGCTGGGGAAAATCTTGGAGGAGGCGAAGACCCATCTTGGGTTGATGGGCCAAAAATAAATGAATGAATAAATATATTAGCAAGAAGTTCTGTGTTTTGTATACGAATCTTATATAGAACACTACAAAATTTAAAAAATTAAAAGACATAAATAAAACAATTTTCATGATAAATGTTGAGCGGAAAACTGAGCTATAAATAAGTTAAGTACTGTTTTCAAAAAGTCCGAAATATATTTTATGATCTAATACATTCTTATAGATTTTTGGTCAAAGCAACTATTTATATACTATGATATCTACTCACATAAGCTCGACGTATCCTCGGCGCAGCAGCAGGACCAGATAATCTCCGGTCATATCAGCCCTCTCTCCGGTGAGTAGCAGCAAGCCATCGCTAGACGTGGGCCTAAACTCCATGTGCAGATGCACCCTTTTGTAGGCTCCCCTAAGGGCCGGAAGCGACAGCCAGCTTCCGTCCGAGAAGTGAGGCACGGTCGGCACCGGCGAGGCTGTAAAATACAAAAATATTAATTAAATACGAAGTAACTTTTATAAATGTATGATGAATATGTCTATATTTGGAACGGAATCCAAGTTATATTTTTTATTAGCCCAAAAAACATGTTGTACACCTATATATAATTTTTTTTAAATTGATTGCTTGAATTCATAAAATATTAAAATATATATCTAACTTTATAAACTATAATCGTTTTAATGTTGTATAATACCCATGGAAAAATTAACAGCTAGCTTAACATACAATTTTTCGTATTTTCTCCAGGTAAAATTATTAAATTAGGTCAAAACATTTATGGAGGATACTCGTGTAAGCTCGTGCACTTTGACCTCGTACAATGTTCTTTATCTCGTTTTATAAAGAATTTGTAGGCCTCTCTGTGTTTCATCATACAACAAACGAAGGCGCCATTAACTTATTGAATTGCTTTAAATTGTTCATACGGTAATGTCTGGCTCATTTTAATTTCAGCGTCTTACTTTGATATAATTGACGGCATAAATTAGCTCTTACGTTAAATAGCATTTCACAAATCAGTACAAAAAATATTTAACGATATTACGATAAAAAAATTCCTGTGTCTTATTTCTTACTTTAGATTTAATATACTCGTTCTAGACTCATTGTGAAAATAAATAATAAGCACTAAAAAAAATGTGTACTTTTTCAATATCACTCGTATATAGATATATAGATATTTGTTGCTAGATAATTGAGGGTTGCGCTTAAGTATTTTTTTGTTTATGCAAACATTGCAGAACGTTTCCAATTGAATAAATACGGTATCGAAAGTTTCCGTCGAGAATTTGCCAAGCGCGCCGAGTTTACGTTTATCCATAAATTCCTGGAAGCAATATTACCGAATCGTGGATTAAATATACCGTGAAAAACGGAACCAACCGGCGCCGTTGGGGGAGAGTGAGTTAGCGAGCGTCTTAGGTTCTCCCAGCCCTTGTCATCATTTATTAACGTGGTAATTTCAACGCAATACAAAACAATTCGGATGAGTTGATTTTGACGAAAATAAATACGAGAACAAGTAGCTGGGTTTTCTCGTAGAGTTATACTTGTGTGTTTTTCGAGGGTAGTGCGAATACGCGCAAAAGAAAACCAATTAGGAAAAAATAAGTTGAGATGGGATTCTACGTTGTCAGAAATATGAATATCAAGAATATGACCTTTAGAAATATTGCTACCTATGGGAATAAAAATAAATAATAAATTACAGTTAATGTGCTTTAAAGATTTTCTTAGTAAAAACAAACTTTTAATATATTTATGTATGTATGTATAATAAGTCACTGAGAAATTTTGACTTAATAATAAGCTTACATAACATTTATTCCATGTTGTATTTCATTTTTTCTACGTTAATGCTTAAATTATAATTTTAATATATGTATATGTATATGCAAATAATTGGTGTTCTTTTAAGTGTTATATTGTTTTTAAAACAATTTGTATTACTAATATAATAATTAATTTATGGTATTTAACGTTCTTCTAAATATGTATGTTTTAATCAAAAACATCATTATTAATAAAAAAATATAAAGAAAAGTTTTTGTTATGAATGTTTGTTTAAATTTTAAATGCTCACTTTGGTTTCAACTTAAAGCGTTTTATATTAAAGTTGCCTATTTTTTAATGTTATCATATTTTTAATTATTTGAAAGTTCTTAATACAAAAGGAGAAAAATAGTTTTAAGGTTAAAATTCAAAGGTAAAAAAGTTTAATATACTTATGAAAATTATAATTTTGTATTGTACATCATTAAAAGATGCTATTATTTTTAATATGATTTAATATTTAATTTCATTAAAATATTCAATAATTAAAAATTGACTGAATAGTGGATTTCAACATTGTTAATAATAATCAAAATAAAATATTTATATTTTTATTTAATTATCAAATTTACTTATAATATTATATTATTTTTAATATATAATAAAAATTTAAATAAAAAGTTATTTAAAGTAGTTACATACATAATATCAAAATCAAATTTCGTAATAAACATTTGCAGAAATATTTAAAACTTTAAAAAATTTATATTCCATAAAATAACAATAAAGCATGAATTTTGCCATAAATATGATATCATATATTTTTTAGTGAAATACCCTTTTACTGAAAAATATATCTGATTTTTGTTTTGCTGCAAAGCTTTTTATGTTTCTAGATACGTATATTCGCCAACACGTACATTTACTAAAAACAATTTATGTAACAACAAACCCCTTTGCACTCAATATTTTTTTTTCAAAAGTGTTCCAGCAACTCCAAAGTTATTTTACAAGAGAAAAAACACAAGATTTATTATTCGAATAAGAGTGCTTAAATTATGATAACTCTTTAGTATATACATATATTGGATATTTATTTGACAACCCGCTGGAAGAAAGCCTAATATTTTTTCAATAATACGTCGTTTCTCGTCCTTTGTGGCTTTTGTGATTATGATTTGCTATTGAACATATATTTTAAATGAAGTTCCCAGAAGATTCGAAAAACCTTTGTGAGGAATTATATATTTCACAAAAAAATGACCCGTAATAAAAAACTTCCAAACATAAATAATTTTCATATTTATGATTAAAAAATATCAAAATGGCTCAAAATTATTTTAAAAATACAGCTTAAAAATAGTCAAGTGCAAAGAGTACAATATTAACAAAAGACCCAAATATAAAGTAATGTGTGTAATATTTTATCATATTAGACATGATAAAAATGCATAATAAAAAAATATAACATAACATATAATAAATATGCTTAAACAAATATATAAAAAAATTATAAATATAAAGATGAATTTGAAAACAAAACTATTAATACAGCTAAATCAATGGTTTAATTACATTTAATAATAAAGTTATGTTAAATTCATTAATTTATTAATGTGGCAAAAAATTCTCAATTTATGTTTAGTGATCCATCTATAACTTACAATATTTATACAGAAATCAGAACAAAAGTAATTTTTAAAAGCTAAATTTACTTTATCACTATGAATAAAAGTAACAATGAATTTAATTATAGGTAAATTAAAATTGCTAATATTTTATATTGAAAGAAAAGAGTATAAATCGATTAACTTTTTTAATGTGAAGCAATTACATTAAAATAAAATATTTTACTAAATCAGAACCGTCTCAAAAATATTAAAGATATTTTTCTTTCTTTTACGTGTATAAATTAAAAGGGGACACTGCATAATTCCGCATTAAAAATCATCTACACAAAGGCGTTATATGAGAACACATAAAATAAAAAATCGCCAGACTTGATCAAATACAAAGAAATTCCCTAAATTCTTTATAAAACGACATTATAAATTAATCATTGTTGATAATATTTTCATACTATTATTATGCTCGAAACAAATAACAATGCTCTTATACAAAATTACTAAAAATGCTAACTTGCAAAAATATTCACGCGTCATATATAACTGATGCCATTGCCATGCCCAAAACAATGAACATTCTAGTATTTATATGCATAAAAAGACAGTGGAAATCACATGATATTATATCTATTTTTGGTTTCTCAAACTGTAGCACAAGCGAGCGGGAATTTACCATATGGTCTAATTGACCAAAATAAACATGCTCGCAATTCGTCAAATTGGTTGCATTAAACATTCATACACCAACTCTATACTATAATACGAGCGGCGCCTAGACATCAGGATAGCATCACATATTTGGCATTTTAAACTATTAACTACAATTTACATGGATTATATTCCATTTAACGCCCGACACTGACAATGAATTTGTATGAATTTATTTACTTTAAGTCTCTATTTTTAATTAACAAAAGTTTTTAATAAGACAAACAAATAAAAGACTTTGAAAATAGTATTATATAGTAGACGTTTAGGAATAAAAGTGAGAAATTCACATTCGGTGGTTATATTTATTTATTAAAATTAAAATATGATTGAAGAGCTTTCTGCTCATCGCTTTTTAAATAACGTCAAGTTTAGAGTATAAATCATGTGGTAAATGTCACTTTTATTTATTGTATATATATATATATATATATATTTTCCCCGCAACACCAGATGAAAAATTACAGATGACCGACGCGCGTCCGTTTTGCATATGTTTCGTGCCTTTCGCTGAAGTTTTTTTCCCAGTTGTTGTAAACTGAAAAACGAATGTGCGAAGTCGTGAGTGTTCGTATAAATCACGCCCTTTCAATTACGGACCCGCGCGCCGGTTTTTTTCGAATCACGCGACATTGAACGATTGTCGGTGGGTTTCGGTTTGTTACGGGTGCGGTCGAGTTCATTTTGTTAGACGATATAAAGAAAGAAAAGTTCTATGAGAGAAAATCTCATTTTATGATGAAGTTTTAATTAAGCTCACCGGATCTGGATTTTCATTTCACGTCAGTTAGGTAAAGCTGGGGATAGACTATAATCATGATTGATTCTATTAAATTCGGGGGGAAATATTATAGCCTGCTGACCTTCCAGTAACATGACGTATAATTAATTTTGTAATTTTTTATTTAACTTATATGATAAAAATGATCTTCGGTATCAATCATTTATAATATTAATAAAAATTAACACTAAGTTAATGTCAATTATAGTCAGTAAAAAATACAAAATATAATATTTTTATAAGCTCATATTTAGTTGATGATTTTTAAATATTGCCACAAATTATTTTACTGATACAGCTGTAAGCATATTGCATGTAAGAAAACATTGATTTAAAACTAAATTGGCAAAAGATAAATAAAACATTAAGTAATAGTTTAGCTCAAAAAAATAAGGATAAATTTAGTACACATTAAATCTATTTGCTTATTCTTTGTATAAAAAATAAATACGAACGGACAACACACATAAGAAACACGACCGACTCCATTCCGAGACTCAATTAGAAGGATGGGTTAACCCAATAAGGATATCCTGGTTTCTAACTACTTCCGCTTAAATTCCTTAGGGGTATTTTCTCTCTTGAACGATTTTCAGACGTTTCCTCTTCAAGATTCGGATCGACGTAATAAATTCGGCGCGCTCGTCAATTAATCATTCATCGGTTCTCCCCACACACAATCCTGCACAGATGCGATAATTCTTGTTTTTTTTGCACTTATAAATATAAAATAGTTAATAAATTTTAGTTAACTGAAAACAGCACAAAAAATGAATTTAGAACTCTATACAAGTACCGTACTAAAATAACATTTGCAACGAAGGCAATTTTTTAATTTATAAATTTAATAAATGTCTTAATAGTTGCTTGATGTATATTTTCGATATGGTGATTGATTGCATAAACCAACGATAATTCCGTAGATCATCATGGTTATAAACTTTAATTAACTTTCTCACTTTTTATCTACGGGCGAAACTGCATCCATAACTAAAAAAGCAGAATTAAGAAAATCTCATATAAATCGTATGTACTTATGAAAAAAAGAGCTTAAATCAACAAAGTATAGTACTTAAAATTCAAAGAAATAATTTATCAATTTTAAAAATTATAAAAGGCAGAAATTGGGTTTTAATATTGCACGTTACAAACGCTTAAAAGTAAAGGTCTACAGCTGGTCAGTGGCCAAGTTATTGAGCCCCTCATCGATGAGGCAAGGGATTGAGCCCCTGATTTTCCGGCAGCTGATATTTGCCGCTCACTGACCTTAAAGTAAAACCTTCAAGCTACATTACGTACTAGCTGAGCGCGAATTGATACCTCGACCCCAACGGACGGTCGTGGTTTCAGGACAATACCTCTCATCGGCATTGGCACGATACAGGACGTCACGAAACCATCGACGACTTTATCGATTTGGCAGTAACTTTGAAGTTCACTTGAACGAAGACATTGTGGGAAACATCCGATAGGATTATTAGTAATTAATTAATATCTCAGTCAATGAAAATATATATATGAATATATAAATTAAAATGTTTTTCCATTGTAACATATGTATATATAATATAAAAAAAATTCTTCGTCATAAACACAGCATTAAATTAAATTGTAAATGCTTATCAACCATTATACTAAAGTGTTGATAGGTCCTTAGTGTTTGTAATAGCTTAAGCTTTATAATCACAAAAAATAATAATTTGAAATAACATTTTTTTGTGAAAAGGCAGGAAAAGTTACGTCACAAAGTTGACCCTTATCATTTTTTTAAATATTGAATAAACCACAGATCTCAAAACTTTGATCATTCCTGATCTAAACGAATTGCATCTACCATATTAACGCAACTATACTGATAAAACATCTACTTATATTCTTTATTTTATCGACCGATTAACCGGTTAACCAGACCGTGTTTTAACCAGTTTAGAAAGCCGTAAGTTAACCTCTCGCTCGGTCAAAGGCCTTCGCTTCGCCCGTGACCCACGGGGGCAGTTAATAGCTTAGCTTTTTTTATTCCTCCACGGCTCTTTCTTTTTCGTTCAAAGTTTGCGGGTCGCTCCCCAGCATAACGACGAGCGTGAGGTCGAGAATTCGTTTGAGACATTAAACATGTCGATACAATAAGTCCATTAGGTTGATTAAAATTTGGCCCAGAGAGTTCAACGAATCGGCTGCCACGTACAATAAATTGACTCGCAAAAGGTGGGTGCTAGTTTCGGGTGAAAAGCGTAAATCAAACGTGGCGGTGATTCATGTATGACGTGTTGAAAGTAATATATATATATATTATATATATTTATTTATTTATATGAAAATCTGGCAGTGAAATAATTATTTTTAAATTAATATAATATAACTAGAGACTTTATATGAAATTATACTCTAAATTGTCTTGATTTCTAAGAAAGCATATCATTACTGTAACAAAGTAAGTCGTTCAATTTTTATCCCTTATCCATTTCGTTGTACCTATATGTATTATATCAATAATAGAATGCGTATATTTATAAAATTATTTCGTATAATTGCTTTCCATTGCATTCTATAAAGTTAAATATAATTCATATAATCAAGTCAACAAGAAAATTAATTTTTAAGTTTACAAAAAGCATCAAACTTAGAATTAATATATAAAGCGATAACTATTTATCTAACTAATATTTTATATACATATTGTAAGATCCTCACCATTACCCAAACTCGTTATTTTAGCATCTGTTTTAGTATCGCCTGCAGAGTATAATAGCTCTCCGAATATTTCATGAGCCAAAAACACAATATCCATACTCGACGCCAAAGGGTTTCGTTATCTGGTTGCGGCGCGGTTAAATCTTTGCAAAGGGTCAGCTTCGGTCCCTTTTCAATTTAATGTGATTTTAACGCAATATCGAATTTGAAGCGCGGACCTTGCAGAGTAAACTGTTTTGCGTTAATTTTTTGCTGGACCGTTCAGGTAAGCGTCTAAAAAGCATTAAATTGAACTAATCGAGGGTTTACGGTTAATTATTGAAACCTATTTAAAATAAGAGTGTATCGAATATAGTTTATTTTAATATATTTTAAAGCCTATAAATATATAAATATTATTTTTCCCTAATATCTATGATGATTCAATGTTAACATTTATATCATAATCGCGAAAAAAAATTAAAGGCAGGACTTTTGTGTTATTTAAACCAATTAAAAAATCTATTATATTATTATGCTGTTTTTGTATTACTTAATATTTTTCATACCCGATTGTCATATAAAATATAGCTTAATTGAAATAAGTCAATAGTTTTATGTAACGTAAGACTCGAATATGTCTAGTTATAGTTTTTATAGATATAGACATTTTATAGACACGTGTTACACAAATAAAAAATATTTGACTAGCAATGGCGCAGAAAGCCGGATATCTCACGAATAAAAATTTCGATAAAACGCCTAAATATTAGACCATATCGAGTTTTAAATAAAATGAATGTTATTAATATATATTTTTTGCATGTATATGTGCTTTGATATTAAATATGTGTATATAATTAATTCCACCCTTGTTTGAACGTCAACTAAATGTAGCATATGTCAACATGAATTATTAAAACTAGTGACGATAATAAAGTAATTTTGTGTTCTAGAATGCATTAGAATATATGATGGACTGAAATATTTCTGAAAAATATTACCTGCGTATATTTTGCCGTTCGAGGCAAAGTTTTTAGTGAATATATTATACAAGCACATAAATTATTCTAAACTTTATTAATTATGATTTTATAACTAAACTCGAATATATTATTTTATATATAAATGTGTATAATAAATCAATAAAGACGTAAAATATTTTTATGACACAGAGTTTATAAACATATTTTATACTAGACATAAAATATTGTATACATTTTATATTCAAAGAAAGTTTGAAAATGATTTAACTTTTACACTATAAAACTGATATTTTAATGATAGTTTTGAGACACAATATTTCATAAATACTATCTATTTATCCTTACTTTAAAATTCGGTTTAACTACAAAATAGCATTTGTTGTTGTATTTTTCTTTCTATCGCTAGGCTTCAATTTAAGACTATTTGTATATATTAAAGTTTCACAGTAAATGTAAAACTTTAATATCAGGATTAAAAATATTTGGCATCATAATTTTAGTATGAACTTTTAGAAAATTCAGTTACTTTTTATAAGAAAATGGAGTTTTGATTAGTTTGTTTTATATATTGCTTTTTAATGTGAATTGTAAGGCTTTTTCTTATATGTGTACATTACTACCTTTAAAATATATTAAGCGAAGTTATCACTAAAAAAGCTACAAACCAAATTGAAAAAAATAAATAAAACATTTATTTAGATTACCCAATACTTTTAAATCATTTCTCGATTTGTTGTTTTTTAATTACGAAATTGTGTTGTATGTATCTGGTGTCTAAATTGCTTTAAAATAGCTTTTCAATGAATATAATATTTTATCTATTACCTCATTTATTTTATTTTAAAATTATGTTATATATTTACAACTTATATATAAATATCACATATTTATAAGGGGCACTTTGATAAAATTTACCAAGCACGTATACCGTGTTCTTATTAAAAGCTTTTATTACATCCTAAGTATATAACAACTGCATATTTATATATGGAATCACAAAACGTTTCTGACCGTTTCTGAACATTTATCAACCTCAAAAAAAACGCTTGTATAACATTAATCACATTACCTTATTTTAAATTAAAAACATTACCATAAAACAACAATTTTAAAACCTTTTTAAAAAAAAATAATGTTTTAATATTCCAGATTTTAATAATCTTTTTATACAAATAGTATGTAAGTGCTGAAGTACAGCGAATAATTTTTATTTAATAAACGAGTGATATCTTGCAATAAGAGCAGTACGTATTGCGTCACATTTTCCCTAAATAAGCCGATGATTTTTCTCGACAATCAATGAATCTTTTTGCAATGCAGACATACTTTCTGGAAAATAATTTGCCACTCAAAGTTTAGAGGTTATGGATAGCGCTTCTGCTCATCCTACAGACCTCGAAAATGTCTCAATGGAGTAATTCGAGTTCATTAAGATTGAATTTATTCCTCCCAGCAAAGAATCGCTCAATAGAAAATCAATAAATGAACAGTTTGGTTTTTGTGAAAATCACTCTACCACTCACCAGCTTAATAGACTGTCTGAGCACATATCTGCCAACTACAATATAAAAAAAGACGGGCTTTATAATGGTAGATGTGGAAAAAGCGTTTGATACTGTGTGGCATGATGGATTTAAATATATGTTGTTCAAGTATAAAACCTCTGAATATCTTCTTCACATTATCCACTCACACATGAAAATTATAAACTATGTTGTGTTACTAAATAAAAAAAACCCAGGAAGGTTTGCTTGGCCTTTTCTATTCATACTGTACACAAATGATATTCCCAACCCAAAAAAAAAAACACTTCTCTACATATGCTGACGATACAGCCATAATAACAAGTTCCTACAGTCTTAAACAAATTTCAACACTTAAATACTTATAATAAAAAATAAAAATCAAAATCAACGAAAACAAAACCGAAATCATTATTTTTACAACTTACAGCTTAAAATATGTACTAAACAAATACCTAACTACAAAAATATATTAGTCACCCTTGAAATGAGTGTAATTTCTTTAAAACGTAAGTTTAAATAGTCAGTTGTGCTTCGGTTGTTAATGTCTGAGTACGTTTTTTGTTCTATCTGTGTTTGTGCATATCTGGACTTTACATTCTAATACTTTTTTTCTTTACTGTTTATTACAGTCTGTCTATTGACAAAATGTGATTTTATAGCTATTTTTCTCCTTCCCTTAGTTAATAAGAACAATCGGAAAATTATAACACGTTGGAACATACTCAGTTGAATTTTTTATTATTTTTAATATTAATATATGTGGTTTAGTTTTATTAGAACTGTAAGCCCTCATAGTATATTATATCTCAAATATGTATGTTAATACGACATTTAAAAAAAATGAGCCTTAAAATTTACGATAGCAGAATTTTTACCAAGTGAAAAAAATATACAAAATTGCATGTTATATGAATTTAATTTAAAAAGTCACTAAAAACATTTGTGGAGTGGTAATTGATTCGGATCCTTTCGATTACTATTTTTTTTTTTTATTCAAAATTTTCTAGACATTTTTTGTAATGCCGACAATGTGAAATCGAGGCTATCGGAATATTTCGAATCAAAGCCTTTGACATGTTATGGTAATAGAATTAAAAAATAACCGAGAGGTGGGAATAGAGTATGTATATATTAAAAAGTAAATTATATTTTTAATCATTCAAACAAAATTCAACATTTATTTCAGATTTACCAATTAAAAATAATATTGAAAAAATAAAAATGTTGTTGCTATATTAAAACATTTTTTATCACGACTTAACTATGAGTTTAAAAAACTTGTTGACGGTGTTGATCTGAGAATCCAATATATAATATATCTGCGATTTTTAAAAGAAGAATATAATATAACTGCGATTTAAAAGACAAGAATATATAATATTACTGCGATTAAAATAAAAAACCTACGGCGCAAATTTGTCAAGTTTGTCAAAAAATACGGAGCTTTGAAATCCAAGTCATATAGCTAATAAAAATCAGCTGACAAAAGTGAGCTGGTAACGTGCAACGCATGAAATATGTCCGATCAATATAAAAAAAAAAACTGAAAATGAAAGATCAAAAGGTGAAGATTGAGAATAAAAGAACGAAATTGAGGTGGTTGGATAGACGTGGATCGTGACCCAACTAAAACTCAAATGAAGACAAAATAAAAAATACATTACATAAATCTTATTTTGTAAGATTTTTAAGAGTCGGTGGTAAAAATACTAGTTGCCGCTTATGAATATGTTAGCTCAAGCGTTCGTATGTCAGAAAACATTTTTAAAGCCACAATAATATTCAAATATACATTTTGAAGACATGCCGCATTCACACATGATACAATAATAGGAAAACCGAGTTCGTTCGTTCGCAAAGTTTGAATTAACCAAAGGCTTTGTGTGCGAGTGTACGACGAATACGTGCTTTTGTGAAAGCCCAACGATACACGTCTACGTACACTTGGCGAATTGCGAATGACAGCAGAATGAGAGACAGGAGTGGCTGTAGCTAGGTGGCTGCTAAATCACTTCAAAACGAAAGACCCTTCTTAAGTGGATATTGATTTTTTTTCTCCTCTCTCTCTCGGAACAAGAGCGCTCGCAGCCCTTATGCAAAGTCGTGTCGCAACTTTGGTCCGTTTGTCGAGGCGCTCGCTGTTGTAGACAGGTGGGAAACGTCACTTTTGGACGACTTGTTAATCTCTTTTTAATTTGTGAGAGACGGATGTTGGTAAGGATGAAATTTTGAAGTGTGCGTAAATACAAAGGACGCCCTTTCCGGCCCTCGAAAGCTCTATAATAAATATTGTTAGCTATGTGTAGGTAGCAAACCTTAGCGAGTCTCCAAACATTTTTTGTCTTCAACTCAAAATGTATTATAATGTACACAATTTTGCTATAATATTTATTATTATCAACAAAAAACCGCACGCCTACGGGAAAAGCTTATACAGAATACTCAAATATTTATCCGTTATAATTTAATATTTTTTCTATTAAAATCTACAACGTATATTTCATAATTTAAAATCAACTTTAGTTTTGTGTACACTTAAATAATTTCATTAATATTTAAAGAGAGTAGTTATCAAAGCACTTAGAAAATAAAATAATTATTTTGTAAAGTAAAAATAAAATATTATATTACGTTGCTTTTAGCAATTTTATGAATATTACAAATAAGACCTAAAATATCAATTTTAATAAGAAAAAAATTATCACAAATAACAGAGAATATAAACCACATTAACGTTACATAGTTGCTTTTGATATACATGTAAATAAATCTTTAAACGAATAAAAAAATAATAAGCAAGAAAACTGACAAATAAATACTCAGAAATTCTACTATTAAAAATTAGAAATGTTATAGCTAACATAGACCAGGAAAAACTTAAATGTTAGCTAGGTTTTTTTATTGTGTGCCCTTACTCAAAATTTTAAACTTAACATTGATATAAAAATAACAGGAGCAATAAGCAAAATAAAAACATCCACGATAGATAACGATTAAATTTTTAAAGTTACCTTAAAGGAAAAATCCCTCAAACACCTTTATAAATTTTACATTTATTATTTATTACAAAAAAGTTAACTTTTTCTTATATTTTGGGTATTTTTCCACATTTGAAAAATTGCAAAAATATACCTGATAATGATCTTATAGTTTATTATTCATGTATGTAGGTTTACCATTCACCTTTATTTCAAAGAACATCAATCATTATACATGGATATATATACTACCAAAATAACGCATCGTTGTTTATTCTTTATTATCTGTCCTATATGAACAATAAGCATACTCTATGATAAATGAATCTGGTTTGAGAGCGAAAGTTCTCTTGACTTTTTCTCGTCATCATTAGTTGGCAAATCTTGCTACTAGGTCTATTTGCTTGACTCTTTTTAGCCTTTTTGTGAATTTGGTTTAGTTAGCAAGATTTGCAGCTCTGTTTGGGTGATCTTTTAGTCAGTCTGTGTATTTTTTGTTATTTACAGAGTTTTGACGTAGGACCTCATTAGGTACATACCATGGGGTGTTAGTTAACATTCTAAGACACTTGGCTTGAATTTTTTCTTTATATTTATGTTAAAAGTGCTAGCCATATTTATACTCCGTATGTATAGTTTTGTAGATTTGCGTTTTGCATTTTAAAAACAGCCGTAGTTTCTTTATTTTATTAAAAATATGTTTCTGCTAGGTCAATCTTCTACCCAAGTGCATCCCGACGTACTTCTGCCTGTGGTAAGTTTTTATTAAGATATGCTGTTATGCAATTCTCTTTCCTAATATAAGATATTACCGGCACATATTTTGTTATGTGTTATTTTATCTTACAATTCGTAACATTCTTGAAACAGTGACTGGGCTATCTTGTAATACCGCAGTATTATCAGTAAATGTAGCCAGCGTGGCATTTTGTCTTTAAAAGTTCTGTAATAGACAATAGATAAAAGACTGGTCCAAGCATGCTTCCTTGGGTGACACTAAAATTTATGGAATTTGCTAACGAATGACTATATTATTATGAAGAAGTAATCTTGATATTAATCCCTCATGCCATACTGTATCGAATTCCTGAGAGGTGTCAAAGGTTATAAGCAGGCTGATTGGTCTATAAGACTCTGGTTTATTAGTATTTTTTCCCAGTTTTGGTATCAATATTATTTTTGCAACTTTCCATTGGTTCGAGTAGTATTGCATTAAATATATGTACGAGGTGTGATCAAAAAGTGCGTTGATTCCACGATTGGAAACATTTCTGGAAGCCTTCTTTCGGAAGGGCCTTTAGTTGCTCCGACGTGGTCCTCTTAATGGCGGGAGTGATGGCAAAACGTTTTAATTTTAGCACGGTTTTTATTTTCGACAAGAGCCAGAAGTCGTATGGTGCTAAATCCAGAGAGTAAGGTGGATGTAGATAGACAAGAACTTTTTTGTTGTTGTTGTAATGAAGGAGGGAGCCATTGATCCATTTTTCTGGTCTCTTTTCCAGTGCATCGTTCAGTACGCCCATTTAATATTTGGAATATATATTGGTTCCCCTTGGAACTAACTCCCATTATGCCGTCACTATAAAAAAATAACAATTAGCATGAGGAGAGAGTTACTCGTTTTTCATTGGAAACCCTGCATTTTCGTTTCAGGTTCATAGCCATACACCCAACTTTTATCTCTAGTTCTAATTTTGACCATGAAGTCCGGATCTGCATCAAGACGATCCTTCAATTCCATCTAAACTCACACACGATTTTCCTTCTGCTCGTCAGTTAATAGTCTGGGAACAAATTTCGCACTCACTCGCTTCATTTGAAAATTATTGGTTAAAATGCTTTGCACGTACCCGTACGAAATAGTCTCGAATAGTCAATCGCCTGTTTAAACAAACCATTTTTAAACCTTTTGGCACGTTTTCGTCTGTTTTTTACGTCGAAAGACATCCCAACCGTCGCTCATTTTCAACTGACTCATTTTTGCTTTTATATCGCTTGTACCATTTGTAAACAGTCTTCAGATAAACAGTTTTCAGTCTCCACATGCACTGATTTTGAAATTTCATGAGTTGCTTTGCCACTTTTTTGCAACTTAAAACAAAATAATGACTCGATGGTTGAAATCCATCATGCGCGACAGACTCGGTAAACACGATTTTGGGAGCGGGTTGACAAGTCGCAACTTGTTCAAACTTGACACCGACTATCTTAATAGATCAGACTATTGTAATTATTATTTTAATTGGACGTAGCGTCAGCAATTGCTGCTATAAAAATTCCTTCACTATATTTTTTATCACACCTCGTATATGTAATGAGATACATTGCTCTCTTTGGCATTTTTTAGTATTTTTTTATAATGAAGTTATAATTTTATGCCTTTTTTGAACTTAGATTGTTCATTATTGTCGATTTATTATCTTCAATTTTAGAAGATTTTATTTGTGGACTTACTTGGAAGGACTATAATATTTATTTAAATTAAATATATTATTGCATATAAAATATTTTATTAATTGTGTTGATATATAAAAAATGTATATATTTATACACGTACATAATTTAATCTATCGAGTTCGCTACACCATTAATACGAATATTCCACCCTCCTTTTTAATTATAGAATTCCTTTCATCGCCGAAGCAGAAGCGTGCATTCGGAAACAATTAAATCAAATCTTCCGTAAGCCTAATGTCTTTTGATGAGAACTAAAGCGATGGAACGCTTTTCACGGGGAACTCACAGAATCAACATTTTTATAGACCATTTAAACAATCTTTGGGACTTCAAAATCGGATTAAGCGGATGAAAAGTAATGTTTATTTTTCCACACAATGGCGTAGAACGTATGAACAAACATAAAAGTTTACAATGTAAAAATGTAAATGCGCCGCCGCCGCCTTTCGTGCACTAAAGGGTTGGCAAATTCTGTTTCTCTGTACAAAACTCACTCGCTTCCCACTCGAACGGTCTCTCTTCACAATTATTCTTTTTTCCCCTCAGACAAGCCTTTTTCTCGCTCCCTCTCTCTTCTCGACACTCGAGAGCTTCGTTCTCCACCCCGACCGTGGCCTAATGGGAAAAATATATAGAATGGCGGCTTTCGAGCAACCGACAGATTTCGTGCCAATAAGCAGCGATTTTGAGATATAAGCCTTAATAAAATGCTTCGTGGCGTCGTTATTTGTTTACGCTGAACAAATATTATATTCACAAACGTCAAAACGACACACGGGTATGGGTATGAATACGAAATATATTTTTATAGATATAAATAACGATCGATTTATATCGTATTGGTATTCTACATCGTTAACATATCGGTAAATTATTTTAATTGTTACTGCTTTAAAAATATTAACGTTTTTCACTACAAATGATAATTTGATTTTCATAGAAAATTATACATTAAAAATAAACATATCATATTTTAATATAATATGTTTAAATTGTAAATGTAATACATACCGATATATTTATTATCTATAAAACATGAATAATATGTTCTATATACACCACATTTCGAAAACATCGACCCTTTTTCGCCCGATATTTTGGGTGAATAAAAAACAATAAGTTCTGAAAGATTTTTTAGATCCGTTTTATCTGTTAAATCTCTCGTCATACTACTATCGATTCATTGGATCATTGTCCAATAAGATCCCAAAATCTACATTCACCTTATCTCAAAATCATTCACTACTTCAAATTACCGAACTTGGTTTGCTCTTGTTTATTGATATTTTGTGGATATTATTTGATAATAAACTGTCAATTTAAGCAATTTATTTTAAACGCAAAATATGTTCTAACCTCAAAAAAATTTAACCCTATAATGGTACAAAAAGGCAGCAATCGACGATTTTGTTAAAATTTTTGGTTAACACGCTTTTTAGATTCTAAATTTAGATTTTTCATTTTCTATATAATATTAAAATTTTATCTATTTAATGACTATTATTATTTTTATACCATAATTTATTAATTTTAAAACATAGTTATATAAACTTACTATTTACTAAAATTGATCTTTTTTTACTACTCGGATCGAAGATGAAAAATCTTTATCGATCGAATATCACAAATAAGTTTTTCCTAGCTTTTATTCATTTAGCGGCTAAAAAGCATGGTGAATAATTAAAATATAGCTAAGTCATGCATATTTGGTGAAAGTAAATATCTTTTAAAAATCAATTTATATAGTTAATTTAACAGCCCATGTTTCATTCAGGAACTTCGTTCAGTCGCTATGTACATTAACACATTTTTCCTAATATACTCCGCGACTTCTTAACTCTTGATGTCAATATGTTTAAGAAGCATTGATAATGTTGTGTTGGATTTAGGGTCTATGACCCAGGAATACATTGAATTTTCGATGCATCGAGTCCCGAAATTCGTAATAACTTTGGAAGAGAGTAAATAAAATAATTTCGTTCAAATTTTTTTGTCTCACGAACACAGTTGAAAAGAAATGTTCGGCTAAAAACAAGAAAAGCCTACTTTTAGTATAAGTTCCAGAAAACAATAACAATAGGTTCAAGACAAAATAAATCATTTAGTCGCAAGATACAGAATTGAAAATTCTGTCTGACTGTCGGTGAAGTGAAATAAAAATACATAGCTATACGAGTAAATACTTCACTGAAAAAAAAATGTTTCATGAATTAAAATGTACAATCGAAGAAAAATAAATTTAAATTAATATTTTTAACACAAATTTTAAATAACTCAAATTTCAAATCAATGTGTTTTTATATTACTATATTTTAAAATGTATATCATATGAAGAAACAAGGATGAATAGATAATATCCTACAAATTATAACAGAAATTCTTGTAGATTAAAAAAATGATATTGATATTACAGAGTGCTTGACAAAAAGTCAGGAATTAAATAGGGAGCTGTTGAAGCACAACGAAAAAAAAAACAAAAAATGTACGAAGAAATATTCTTAATTTTAAAAAAGAAATAAAAGCTTTTAAATCTACAGGAAAATAAGCACCTATTTTACAAAAAAATATTTGCTTCCCTGCTGACCATAACACCGACATCAGTTGAAACAAAGAGAGTTTTTTTAATTGCTAAAAATATATGTATAAAATCATATGTAGATTTCAACATTCAACAATGTATCGTAATATTTTTTAATAGCTACATAGTGCGTCGACTGTGGTCAACTGGTCGCCCACGTGACTATTCCTAGTTCTATTCCTATTCAGAAAAAAAAAAGAGAAAGAAAAAATATATAAAAATATAACTTAAACTTTTCTTATGATCACTCAACACATACCATGTTAGTAAACCGCCGCCAATAATTTAAAAAGCAGGTCGCCCGTAGTGATCAAAAGTTTGGCCACCTCTGATATAGTGGAACGTCAGAAGTTTTAATTTAAATAATAATTATAGAAATAGTAAAAAATACAGATATGTGACAAACAAAACCTTATATCGAAAAAAATATTATACAACTAAGATTAATATGTATTTTTACACGTAATTAAAAAAAATTGTGATATTGTTGTAGAGTAGAATATTTTCTTCATTAGCACAAAAATGCTAATTTGTAATAATAATTGAAATTAAAAATAAATATTATTAAATCGACAACAACAAAGTGTTTATCTTTTTGGTGTAAAAATATTTACCATCAATTTAAAGGTCAGTGTTATAAACTATGTATTTACATACTTTATGTTAATTTATAATACAAATACCCTATCTTTGACATTTACGGAAACGAGTGCTAAAGAAAACTCCTCCATCTCGACATTGTAATAAAAAAAAAAAATTTTTGAAACTTTCGTGCTGATCGTTCAATGCAAAACTTTTCTTTAATACTAAGAATAGGGAAATATAAACAAAACACAACCGTGATTGGTCAATATTCTTTCATATAATAAATATATAATACAGAGATCAGAAAAAAATGTGCCCGAATTTGTTACCAATACTGGTAATAACTAAATAGCTAAAACGTACCAAACTACGCTACAAAAAATATATAATTGAGTAAATCACTTGGAAGTGTTTTAGCTTTTACGCACACAAAGGAATTTTCCACCCCTTGAACTTTGCTGATGAAAAGGCATAAATAACCCCAATGCAAATGTCTGAAAAGGAGGTCCTTTCAACCTCCATTTCGCGACGTCATATCCGTTCAAATTTACTGATTCGCGACCCACATACGAAACTCGGGTGGTATGCGAGTACGTTATTAGTATGCGCGGATTTTCTCCATATACCTAGGTATCTCCATATAGCTTCAAATTTCCATATGTCTCGGTCGTTGCCGCCACATGGCCGTGAATCATCCCAGCGTCCTGTGTCGTTAACTTGTTCTCGGCAATAATTGCGGTTACGGCTACGTTTCCCAGTTTCCGCACTCTGGTTAAATTATGAACTCGAATGTTTAAGGCCTAATACCACACTGGCACTGTCCGGGGACATAACAGATTTCGAACGACTCCTCCAGACCGGATTGTGTGCAATAAAACATTTATAAACTCTCGTTTGACGCGCGTGTAAAGCCTCCGGTTAAGTGCGGTATTAAACGAGCGACAATGTGTGACTAGTTAATGGTTGTGTTGTGATTATAAGTGCCCTTAGTTGACTTTTGAAGTGGGTTATATTTGCTCTATATATATATACATATATATAATGGCACTATGTCATCGTCATTAATAAAATTAGAATTTGATGCGAAACTATATGTGTCTTCCAAGTTATGATATCACATATCTTATATTATATATCATTATAAATTAGGACGACTCTAAATTTCTTAAAGTCCCACATTTCATAAAAAGTAAAACATAAAACTAAGATCATCGAAATGGGATATTGGGTTGATATATCATTTTCATAAAAGATAGGTTTCATATGCAAAAAATATAGAGAAACATCTTACCCGATCTGTGTCACTAATGTGCGGATTAATATACTTTAATAAATTATAAAAAATACAGAACTTTGTAAGCCTAGCCGTATTAAATCTTATCACATATTATGACTAGTTGAAAGAACAATGTTTATAGAAATAATTTGTATTGTTTTCGAACTTTGTCTAATAATATATTTATAGTCCATAAAAAACATTCTAGTATTTCCTTCAATTCATTTAAATTGGTCAAGTACCAAGGGAGAGTAAGATCTTTGTTTTCATTCCCATTCCCCGATCTATATAGCCCGTAATTGACATCACAGGCCATTTTTAATCGACAGCTATCAAGGCGTATGGAAAACCAAAAAATTCCAGCAGACTAATTTTAGCCAGCAAGTTTTTAAAAGCACCCGTATATTAAGATAACTAAAATACAGCTATACAGCGGCTGCAGGCTTTCGAGGAAAAGATCCTGATAAAAAAATTAGGCCTACATTTAAAGGCATAGTCGATACAGCAACGAACTATACGAATTGTATAATGAGTCTGAAGTAGGGATTCCAATCCCGGGCCAAAATTTTGATCCCGGGATTTCGGTATTGCAATTAGTCGATCCCGGGATCCCGGGACCAGTCCCGGGATCATTTTCATGTTATTTTATCGATAAAAATAATTTAAAATGAATAATACAATATATTTTTACATCTGTTTTTTATAACGTACAATGTATAAAGTACGTATAATTTTAGTCTTGGATTTAAAATAGAAAATAATATAATAAAAATAAAAAAGGGAAGGTCTTATATATTTATTTGGGAAGAAAATAATGAACTTTTGACAATGTATGTACATACTATGTACATTCATAGACACAATTAATTGAAAACATTATTTTGAATAAAACTCACGAAGTAACATCAAAGCATCAAGTGTTTTATCATTTAGCCTTGATCTGATTTTGGTTCCTAAGCAGCCTGCTGCTGAAAAAGCACGTTCAGACTCACAGCCTCAAAGATGCACAGATGACACGTGCAACTCGCGCAAGTTTGTACACGAAATATAACGATGTTGTCAATAATAATTCGATTGTGCTTGATAAATCAACCAATCCGAAAAATTCGGGATTATGTTTTATAATCCCGGGACTCATCGGGTATTGAAAATCGTCCGGGATCCCGGGATCCCGGGATTCGGGATCCCGGGAATGGAATCCCTAGTCTGAAGTCATCAAGTATATTTAAATACTACGTCTCAAATAAGCCAGACATGTTCTGTATGGATGATTCAAAGCTTGCGGAGCAACTAAGGACCCTGAGGATAAGAGTTAATACACCGTCTAAACGGAATAAAAAAGTATTGGTTCAGCTTTTGATTTTAAACAACTATAAAGTAAAGTAATTAATTTAAAAACATGAATTAATGAAATTATATTAAAATAAAAATGTTTTTTACAAGCGTTTGCAGCTTTTGCCAGTGCGTTATATAATATAAAGGTATTGTCAATATAATATATATATTATACTAGTGTCGATCTTATGTTCATTTCCCTAGTACGATTCTTGGCGCAGTAAATCGGCCACCATTAACATATAACTGCACCCTAGATGTTTTTCTATCACATATAACACTAGCTCTTAGATTGATTTATAAATTTCCGCCGACTTTCCCTCTTCCGAGGCCTTATCCGCTATGTGCGGATAGGCGATAAAAATGCGAATGTTATATACACCTAGCGAGAGAGAAAATCCAAATATAATATGGGCACATAAGGGATGTTTTCCGGTTAAAAAGAGGTTGTCAGTTCATTTCGCGCGTCATTGCCCCAGCCTCAACATTCAATGGGCGTATTCCTTTTTTTATTGTACTTTTTATCTCGATGGTGACGCGTCAAATGACTTTTCAAAGTACACTTGCTATTAGAACCATATATATTGACTCTCTCTATATATAAAAAACAATTAATCTTAACGAATACCCAAACCGCGGCCAAAATATTAACTTTGAACGATAATAATTCAGTTATTGTAAAGTTCGCCCTCCCGGCGGAATATTAAAGTCATTGTAGCGAAGTATTATAATGTAATATGTACAGAAGGAGTTCGAATCTACTTTACGAAACAAAGATTAAATAAACATGAATTAATTAATCGCACAGAAGACGAGGAGCGATTCTATGTTTTTGCTTCGTGAATAATAAAAACGGTTATATATTATGGATCTTGCACAATAGAAAAACTTTTTTCTGATAAGAGGCAATGTAAATTATTTATTTGGAATTTAACGTTTGTTATTGAGATTTTTGGAGTAGAATCGTGAATATGTAGTGCGGAAATATCGGGAATGTAGAGTGGGGATATCGGAAATATGCAAAGGACCTTTATTGCTATCGAGGAACTTGAGATTTTTTTAATATAATAGTAAAGTGCTTTTGCGGCACAGTAGATGGCTTAATAATTTGAGACGTTGAGTAACAGGTCGGCCGAGCAGTTCAAGAAGCCATTGTTAACACCTGTGTGGTATTTGATATAACCGCAGTAAGCATTCGAACTTGCCGTAATGGGAGCCTTAAAAATAAAAGCGAGAAATAAATATCTATATATATTTATACCTAAATATATAAATTAAATGCCATTAAAAATCGATACATTATGGTACTATATGGTAAAAAATTACACAAAGTATTAACTAGATTTTGGCCACAATGGTGAAATAAACAATTTAAGTAGCACTTAAGCGCTTATTTCAAATTTAGCATGGAAAAAATTGATTTATCTAAAATACTATAAAAAAAATAATTAGTTGCATTTTATGATTAAATACATTTCAAGCTATGGTTTGAACATTATATAAATAATTTGTTTTAAAGCTCTTTATAAAATTGCTTATAATTTTTTAAGACAATAAAGTAATAGCTTGACTTAAATTTTTGATAAAAATTTCCACTACTTTTTATTTACTGTTTATTATTTGTATATGCATATATAAAAAGTTAATATTTATACGACTTTTATTAAACTCAAAAAATAAAAGAGATTAATTACCTTTAATTATTTAGTTTATAACACAAACAAACAGTTTGAATGCGAAATGGCAAGTGCAATGTTGCAAAATAGTTTAGCTTCAACTATCGTGTAATGCAATGGTTGCAATAAAGAAATAAACGATTAGTAACAAATTCAATTACATCACCAAATCTTCGTATTTGGTTACAGCGGTAAAAATGGGCAAGCAAAGAACCTGCTGCCAGATAGATTAAGCTTATATAAAAGCATACTTAGCGCATATACTTAGGGTATAAACGTAAACTTATGGTACAAGAGAATTTATACAAACTCACAAGTGAAGCTATAACGAACATTGACAGAAGAGACTAAGGAAACAGAGAAAGCAGCCGCTTCCCTCTTCACGAACTCTAGCCAAAACATCATTAAGAACTTTTACTTGATACCCCCAACTTAAGACGCAATAAAGTGTATCCAAACTCTCCAAAATCGACAGAAGAACGTAGCTCTTTTCGTAAACGCTGGAATACAGACGAATACTGGATTCTTTAAACTCAAACAAAGCTACAAAAGCTGTATGTACTATATATCGTATATAAATAATTGTCCAAATTTTACGTAGAATAAAAAATATTTTCACTAAAATATTAATATATATCTAAATAGCTCTGCTTTATATAAAAAGAAAGACATTGACCACCCAGGTCAGGAAAATGGCATGACTAAAATCTAAGTAAAATAAAAATCGGACGCCTTTCAACGCGATTTTACAATACATTTTTATACAAAAGCTTCGATTTTCAAGATTGACGCTTTTGATTGATGAAATGGAATGTGTATTTTGAAAGTATACCTATAGACTTTAAATATTATTTTCTACACATTACCACACATGTCATTTTGTCATTCAGTTTGTTTTTCATATCTTTCAAATAGCTTGAATTTGAATAAAAAAAGTGTTTTTTTTTTCTTTGTCGGTTGGCATATTCCCTAGAGGGCACGGATCTCGTGTGTTGTATAATACTTTCTTTCAAAGGGAAACAAATATACGGCGGCGGAAAGACGCAGCATACCCTAAAGACGTAAAACACATCCCGGGAGAAATAAAACTTCGACTTAAAACTTCACCATAAATCTAATGCATTAAGCTAGGGGGGCGATGAAGTATGTTTCGTGGCGCGAATAGTGTCGTGTGTGATTTCCAAAACATTGAATACCACCCGCTTTTGGCTTTCCGCCCTTATTTATTGTCTCGAGGAGCACCTTGTTGCTTCTACATGCTCTAGATTTTTTTGCTTTTTTACTTGTAATAGCATTTTTACGTAACCGTCTTTTAATCCCTGCTAGCGTTTAATTTCGTTTAAAGCTTTTAATGAAATTGACTCATTGATTACGATAAACAAAATTTAAAACATGCGTTAAAAGCGAAATAAACAAAGTACGATTAGTCTTTTAAAAGTGCAACATTTCGAAATGCATCACAGCAGTCGTTCGGAGTTTTAACACATATAAATGCTATTGTATTACATTGACAAATAAGACATATTAAATGCGAATATAATATTGAATGCAAAATGAAAAGTGCAAGGTTGCCAATTTCGACAACAAATATAATTCCACCCCTCAAGTTGTGTACCCGTCGGGAGTAGCCAAAGCAAAAGAACCTTCCCTGTCTCGAATTTACTTCCGACGCGGACTTTCATTCGTAATTCACTTTTAAGAGGAACATACATAATGGACACTAGTTATTCCCAACTCGGGATACACGAAAGTTCATCTGAACTTTCACAAAGTGGATCTACAACAAAGCATCGACCGAGAGTTTTATTTTTATCATATCTGGTTCAGTTACAAGAACATCGTACATTTATAGTGCATAATTTAAACATTGTCGTAAATATTTAGACAATGTTATAAATGCCATGTTTAGACAATGTTTTAGACCATGTTTAGACAATGTTATAAATGTTCGATTCCCCGTCTTATAGAGTTTAAATTTTTTATGAATTATGAAAACCGTTATCTCTAGATAATGTCTATTTTGCGGGCATTTGAAAGCATGTGAATATCTTTATTATATTAGGCATTGAAGCTCTTTATTTTTTATTAAATTGTTACTCAAAAAGACTAGAATCTATTTTAATGTACAAGTAGTTTAATAGTATATTTGGGAAGCAAATGTTGATCTCAAGCTACAAGCAGGTAATGTTTTATAGTTTTATTTGTATTCGGTCCATGAAAATATGCACTTTTCATCTCGTGTAGTAAAATACTCAATACAATATTAAATACATACGTAAACTTATCACAGAGAGCAAAAAAATATCAGAGAGGAATAAATGAACTTAGGCATTTGGAAAGATTGTCACAATCATTTGTTATTTCGATTCGCTTGAATAAACTAACTAAAAATAGCCTTTGTTTACGGACAACATCCGATTGGAAGTGAAAAGTTTTTCGTTTCCAATCGTCGTTTTCAATAGAAAAGCAGCCTGGATTGTCGGAAAACCTCGACGTCATTCACAGACCTGGTTTTCTCACTTCAACATTAAACTTGATGTTCTTTCAATGTTTTAATTCAAAATAAATAAAAAAAACATATCCAATAATACCGCCAACCATAGAAAGTCTTTTATATAATCAAATTTAACAATTAGATTAAATTACTTACACATTTTAATTTATACCCTCAATAATATTTAATTTAGAGCAATTAACACTCGACAATGAGCTCGGGTCGTATGATAAACCGACTGTTAAATTCTCGCGGTTTTCGCACATACTAACCTTTATTTATTTTTTTGACTCTAGTTAAGTTTCAACCGTAAAAAAGTTAAAAACGTGCCGCACTCTTTCTTGACCATGATCCCGTATTAATAACGGTGAACCAGCCGGATATATCCCTTTGCCAGTCGAAATGGGTTTTGCAGTCGGATTTAGAAGGGAAAAAATGCCCTTTTCAAGGGTGGAACGAGAGGGTATGAGCGTTAAGGGCCGGCAACAAAAAAGGTTAAAACGTGAGGTCATTCGGCCCTGCACGCCGCGGAACTCTTATAAGGGAAGCGTGGGCCATTTTTTATTTAAATTGTATCGTTTTGTTACGTTTTTAACGTAAATAAGTGAAATTAATGTGGAATATGCGACGCTTTACGTTAATGTTGTCGCTTTAAAAAAATAATTATTGTGCTGTTGTTACATAAATTATTAACCATGCTTGATACTATTCATATCATATACATTAACTGCTATTTTCATATAATAACATATTGAGTGTATAAACGTAATAGAAACAAAGAGAAGCGTTTTACACTAACATTCCTATCATTTCGGCTTTTTTGTTTTCGTTTGCCGCAAATGAAATAGGTCATAAATCTTCCTCTTCTGAAGAACCCGTTTCCGGGAAACCCTCTTACGCGATAAAATTTCATTTATTACTATATTAGGATATATTTATTTGTTTATGTGCAGAAATTCGTAGCTATATCGAAAGGTATTGTCGACTTTTTATAGAAATTTATTTATTATATGACTCTGTTTAAATTTTATCAAAAGTAAATAAAAAACAACAAATGAAAGTTCCTGTGCTTTTTTATTATTCTCGAAATATATACGTATATTCCAAAATAATAGTTTTTTTTTCTGTACAATCATTTCGAGAGAGAACATTTAATGTTTTTCTAGATATTTCTTACAGTTTTTTACTGTAATTAAAATATTAAGCAACAAATAGAGTTTATAATACTATGCTATAAGTCTGCATGTATGTATATAAATGATTCGACGCAATTTGATCACTCACGAGTGGATTCGTGTGCACGCCCATGAAAGTATATGTCAATGAAATAAAGGATAACTACATTGTCCTAGAAATGTATATTTAATACACTAATTATTCATTTCAAGGAAGATAGTCTGTATATCAACATTAGATGTTCAATGTTGCCAATTTCCCAACAATAAAATTTTGCAATAATATTTCGCCTGGTTTAAAAAACAATCAACGAATAACTGTCACCATAATTAATTTTAGGTACACACTCTGTTTTAGAGCTTTTTTGCTGTCTAAGCAGTATCCTGGTCTCTTATGGTTATCGTAGAGAAAAAAATCATTAAAGCTATTGTTTTTAAGGACTAACCAAGAACAGATTTTTAAACGTTGCTATTTTTAGCATACGGTCGGTTCCTGCGGTACCCATTTATCTATTTTTTCACCATTTCTATGGCATCCAGATTTATTTAAGCTGTTATAGGATAAACCTTTAAGTCCGCTTCAAGTGTGTGAAGAGTTAAATTACCTTCAACAGTATTTCTCAATATTTTTACATCAACAGCAGATAAGAATATTACACCGAGCTTATTTAAAAAATCTAAAAAGAATATTTAATCCATATAAATATCTAAAGATTTTTGGAATAATTCTAAGTTACTTTGAAGCAACGACGAATGTTATAGCTAGTAAATAAGCTAATATATCTAACCTAACCTTATATATAAAAAACAAACCTTCTTAAACATTATTAAGTTAAGTAAGGGGTTGGCAAAGCGCGGCTCGCGAGCCGTATACGGCTCAAGGGGTATGAGCATTTTTTTGTCAAATCCACAATTTTTTTGTCATTTACACTTAAATTAAAGATTTGGAGAGAAATAAATGCAATTTAATTTCACGACACAATTAAAAAAGGTAAATACAATGATACAGCTTTTCGAACGCATATGACCAGTTGAACAATCATTTTCAAACAGAAACCATATAAAGAGTAGTTTAAGAACCCAAATACTCAATGAGAATTTAGAGTCGTGCCTGAAATTAAAAACTACAATTTATATAGCAAATATACAGAAATTGTCATTGTTTATAATAATTTTAAGGAATGCGTGAAAATTCCAAAAATAGCTTCTGTTATTAAAAAATCAATTATAACATGTAATTAATACATTTAAATAAATAGTTTTGTAAAAATATACTTAGGTCTCTCGAAAAAATTGTAAACCATATTTAACTCTTTTGATCCAAGAAATTGCCGACCCCAGAGCTAGGTTATGACCGATATTTAAGTAAAGTTTAGCAAGCCTATGTTAGGTTTTTATCTATACGAATATTAAAGTAAAAGTGTTAGCTAATGTTATTCTAGGTCAGTTCTAAGAAGTGGTAACTACTTTTTAGCAACATATATTTGTCGTTTCCTGAAAAAGAAGGATCGTGACCCACAAAAACAACCCAACTGAATTTATAAATTATTTCTCTGAAAGGCTTTCTGTTAGAGTATGCTTGAAGCATTTTTTACTTTGTTAGTCCATTTTAAGGAAATATTCCTTTTACGCTTGCTCTTTCGACTTTTCCTTCGCGACTTTCTAAATAACTGTAAAATTCTCTTTGTGAATATCATCAAGAGACGTTCTTGAAAACCAAGCTCTTTTATTATAAAAAAAACTCCATTTTGCTTGCTTGCTTTCAAATGTTTTTTTAGCCTTTTATAAAACTAGACTCAACGGAAGATTGATCGAAAATAATCCCTTGAATTATGGTGCACAATTATATGGCTATATAAAGCCAAATCTTTCAACAATGTTGACAATGCTCCTTTAACCATTTTTATTCTTTTTAGGCTCGCATTAGTGTTATGTTAGACTTCACATAATTCGACTTACATGTATAAATACACAACTAAAGTAGGCTTAAAAACATTCGTATAAAATAATAAAACAGTTATTTGAAACCGTATGTATATATCAAAAATTGATATTGCTATAAAAAATAATATATTTATCATATTATTGTTGAGTTATCACAAGCATTATTTTGTATTTTTTAAATAATTTTTAATAGAGCCGCTTAAATGCATTTAAAATCACCATAAAATAACCTGCAAAAATTAATTTTGCAAAAGTTAGGCATTCAACTGCTAATAAATAGCAATACGCTAAAAACTAACGTCATATTCGACAAGAAAACGACTAAATCAACAAATTGCACTAAAAAACACTCAAAAATTTTGTGCTGAAAATGTAACTTATAAATATATAGAAACGATATGCGTAAAACCATTTGCAATAAACACGAAGACAGATAAAAAAAATCCAATAACCAATTGACATAGAAAAAACAACCTGTTTTAACTCGCAATTTATGCAGTCCATTTAAATAATATTTTTTTATAAATACTTTTTGTTGTGGATTTAATTACCAGCTTCAATTATAAGAAAAACAAGTATAAGCAGAGTAGCTTTCAACATCTGGACATTTATTACCATTTTTGATTTGAAGATAATATTTTTCTAAATATATAAATTAATCTGGCCAACACACACACACTCTTTTTGTAAAAAAATAGATACCCTAGCGTCATATGATTGTTTTTTAATATATTTATACAACTGAAATTTGTATATTTTACTTAGTTCCATGACCTCAGCAGGTGTTAACTAGCATGGTATCATTTATTATTAATATTCCTAATATCATCTTAATTATTATATTTGGGATTAAGGATTGATCCTAGAAATATGAATTTGTCATTTTTTTAATTTGTATACTAATCCTTTTGGTTCCTATTCTGTTATTAATATATTTGTTTATATCTATATATATGAATATATAATATTTTATTCGTTAACATCAACAAACAATAGTTGCTAAATACTTTTTTGCAAATTTAAATAACTCGCAGCTAACTTGTTATGATTTGCCAATCCAAGTTTATAAATTTATGGCTATTGCAATGTACATACTCTGCGTTTACTTTTTACAGATGCCTGCACACAAAAAAATCACAACAAAACCTCCGATCGGTTTTGCGGGCCTCTTTTTTTCCTGAACCACGTAAACGTGAATCCACACGTGCTTTTGTAGCCGCGAAAAAATCGCGCTTAAAAAAAAAGCTACAATATATTTACACACCCACACTCTATATATAGAAAACGGTATCTGAGTATTTATTGTCGGCTGAGTCGAATAATTCATTTTTATCTGCTCCCGGTTATTTAGCCGCCGTTTTTATTTATGAACTCCTCGCGAGCTACCCGGAGAGAGTTACGGCCCTTTCGCAAGAGTTTTCGGCGAGAATTTTCCGATTCCATTATGGCCGCGGCCTTCGGGGAATATTTCATACGGAAGCCCCCGGGCGGGGGCAGCGCCCCACCGAGGCGAAGCCTCCGGGCTTTGAGTTTTTTTAATGACGCGACGTACGACAAAAAAATTATGGCAGATTTTTATGACGGTTGTAAAATATAGAGCGGCGAATAAATAATGCATTAATTCGGTAGTAAAGTTCAAACCACCTGACAAAAATTGATGGCTTGTGTTTTTGCAGTGCTTTTAATTGTATGCTGTCTCTTTTTTATGGTTGCTCGACATCGTGTGCAATAACTATTTTTGTACATCAATATTTTCTCTACTACATTTTTAGTCAGATTTTTAACATTTAAACGTTAGATCAGATTTGTGCTTCAATTAGTATATGCGTATTACACACACTTATTAGTTTATATTCATCGTGTTTATGCCAGTATCATTTAAAACAATTTTTTATTTAAATAAAGATAGAAAATTATATATGAAAAATAGGTAATAATTTGTAATAAAAATAATTGATAATAAAGCAGAAAAAACTGCTCGTAAAATAAGTAATGGTTTTGGAGCTAGTATACTACTAAGAAAGGAAATGTGCAATGGTAGTTCCGAAAATTTGTTCTGGTTATAGAACTCCTTAAGATGAAAAGTCATGGGTATCTTTCTTCACTTATTATTAGGGTTTCTGAATACTTGAGATACGGATCGCAATTCAGATGCATTTTTTACCATTAAAACTAAGTATATTTCATATTTTATTTTAACAAAAAATATATAACATGCTTTGCATACGCTATAAAACTTAATACTGTTTATAAAAAGAAAAAAGAAGGTATTTTAAATTATATGTAGTTATTTAAGTAAGAAATATTTAATCTATTTGAATTGTGAATTTTATGTGTAGCATATGTTTTATATTAATTTAAATCAAGACCAGTCAAGAAACACGGTATACACGCGTCTGTCTCACGAGCGGTACCCGCGGACCTAGCAGCCGTACGAGGTAAATATACGATTTACGCGCACGACTTCAAGAAAGACGACTCAAGCAAGGATTCTGAACCACTTAAAATAGCTTAAAAAAACATAAAAGCTTAACTAAGCATGAGCTTAGCTTAAGTGCAGCACAAACTGATTGAAAATTAAAATATCGTTTTTACGAAAGTTTTAAAGAGATATGGAAAGAATATATAGATGTTACTTTTAACTAAGTGTTTCTGGTTAAATCGTGCATTTAAAAATGCAAAACACTACAGTGAACTATTGTAATACAAACTAGTAAATTTACAATTAATAAAATAATATTATATAACTGTAAATACAAATATAATAATTATTAGATAAAAATATATTTCTTTATAAATTTAAGAAGAACTGTAGATATCATTAAAATTTAGTAGATTTTTTTTCATTTAGAAGTCGATTTTGTGCGTCGGCGAAACAAACGTTTGTGGCCAGTAGCAAAAGTAAAATATCGTAGACCGCAACGAGCCATGCCAAAAACCATTATCTTTCCAAGGCTGTAATGAAATAAAATAAACAAAACACACTTTGAGAAGATTTTCCACAGCGTTCCGAGCAGTAATTTCTTCAAGGACCAACTTGCCTAATAAAATATTTATAGTGGGACGAAGGTCGTTGGCAGAAGCAAAGGGCTCTTTCACCGCGAAAGTTTGATCCCTCTTGAAAAAAAGATAACCAATTTTGGGAAGCAATGTTTTTAATCGTAAATTTGCTTATGGAAAACGGTTTCTTCCACTCGGTGGTTTTATTAAAGTTTTTACAGCCAACTTTCCGCCTAGTAAACTTTATACGTAAGCATTCCTTGTTTTTTTTAATTTAGTCAAAGCGGGTTTATCGGGCGAAAGAAAAATCAAACATTGTAAGAAAATGTAAGTATGAGAAAATCCATTAACAACCATTCACGCGTATTGTCGTCGATTGAATAAAAAAATACAAGATTTGCCTTCACGTTCTTTAATCTTTTGTATTTTAATTATTTGAGAATTTCTCAATTTTTAAATTATTCCATTGAATCACCTTTAATTAATCAGTTTAATAAACCCTTCGATTGCCGAGCTTTTTGTGACTACTATCTAAATATGGATGTAATATATAATTTAAAGAAATATATTTTCGAAAAATATGTTATTTGCCCCTGAATAAAATACTCTACAGCATATTCATAAAAATCTTTGTTTAGAACGTCGGATCTCGTATTTTCTGTCAATTAGCTAAAGCCAATTTATCGGATTTTCGCAACTTAAGAGTTAAGATGTATAATTATAAATTAGCATGTTGTGCTTAAACTTGATAACTTGTAATGTAATAATGAAGTCTATGACAGAACATTTAGTTAAAAACAATAGTACACAATTTACACGTAGCGAAATTTAGTTTTATGATGCTTTGTATAGAATAACAATAACAATACTAAATATACAATACAAAATTCTGGGAATCGATGACTATCTATATTATTAGTTCTAAATTATTATGTATGAGAAAAATTATAATCAATATATGTCACTTTGCAGCTAAGGAAGATTTTTAATTATAGCGCAGTCGCTAAAAATTAACAAAAATTTTGAAACGACTTTTTGCTGAAGAACTACTGCATAAACAATATATACATATAATGGAACCTCGAATTAGGAGCATTTTTTTTAAATTGAATAAACTTACAATACATACTTCCTATTGAAATGGATTAATGGCATTTAATATTTTAAGTTACATTAAGATCAAGAGAAAAATATTTACTTCAGAATGGAACTCACATAAACATAAAGCTCAGTTTATAATTTCGCAATACGAGCAATTTTTTTTAAATTGATTAGACTTACAAGACCTATTTCTCATTGAAATGGTTTAATGGCATTTTTTTTATTTTAATCATGAAAATTAATTTGACATACAAATAATTTGAATTACGAGCTCCATCGAGTTCCATCAAATCAAGGCACCATTGTATCTATAATATATCTAACAACCAAGTTTTTGCATGAATTTGTACGGCCGGATATCAATATCTGTTTTTCGCGTAATCATGCTTGTAGTATTTACTAGGTACGCTTTCGAGGGTAGCGAAATTAAAGTATAAAGTATCGTTTAAATATCGGTCGGCATAGGATAGCTCTGATCCTGAACGCGCGCTTTGTTGGCCGTTAATCTCCATTCTGGGCCTTAACCATCATATTTACAACTTGGTCGTAACAACTAAGTTACTGAGTTATCTTTGAATACTACATAAATATGCATTGAATCGATTGTAATTTTTGCCACAAAGATTTATTACACTTTTTCATATAAATTATAGAATTATGATTAGAATTTTTAGTTACAATTCAGTTGACATGTGTGATGTGCTTCAATAAAAAATTGCTATATATGCTAAAAATAGTAATTGAAAATAAAAAAATGCATATAAATTGGGTTAATAAATCTATACTTTAAAAACTGTAATATTTTTTGTGATTTTGCTTTCAAAATCATTAGCTAAATAAACCCCATATTATTTTATATAAAAAATATAAAACTATAATTAAAAGCTTTTAGGGTAATTTTGAACTTATTAAGTGAAAGATAACTTTCTTTTAAATTTAAATTTATAGTACAAAAAAATCATAATAGTATGATATGTTTTACATTTATTTTTGTAATAAAAAACTCAAACTCGTATTTTAACATACTGTTGTAAAAAAACGAATATTTTCAATGCCAATTCACACTAAAGAGTCCCCTTCATTAAATTTTCACGCGCTTACGAGTCCCTGTCTGGTAGAAAGTTTCCAAATGCGAATTATTCCAAAGCATTCCATCCCTCACAGCGACAGTTACAGAGCGGCTAAAAATTAACATTACGACTTTTTATTTAAAATTACAAATTTGTCGCAGCTACACTGCCAGATAAAACGTTAATTTTTAGCCACCGTGTAATACTTAATAAATTGTTATTACTCACATCGTTCGCAGTTTTCTCCGGACTTTCCCAAGGGACAGCCTATTCTTATAGCGCTTTCCGTATGGCCCGGATCGACCGTTGACATCGGAGGGACCTGCGAAAGCAAAAACATGTCAATAATAATGTTTTACATTAATTAGTTTTCATCGCATTACCTTCTGCTCGAGACTCGGGCCCAAAGTCGTCACTATAAGAGTCCTTTCATCGTCTTCTTTCACCGCCTCCTTTGACGTCGCGACTTCTTCGCTGCTTTTTTTAGTAGAAACCTCAATGGAGGGAGAAGGCTCAATGGTGGGCAATAATAACACATCGTCGTAGCTCTGCTTCGAACCATTCAGAACCGATGAATTCTCGAATTTTTTATTATTATACCTGTTATACAAAGGCGTGCCTTGCACGCCATGCTTCGGCGTATTTTTCGCTATCGATTCGTGATAATAAGGTATAGTATTGCTATCCAACTCTCTGCTGCTACTTACAACACTATACGTTTCATTATCGATCGATTCATCTAAAATATTTTGCGTCTGATAATATATGAAACTAGGCATTGTAGCTATGACTTGAGACGTAGAAGACAAAACGACATCCTCCATAGTGATGTTCTCTGAATCTTTCGCCGGAACCATTGCAATATCCAACTCCGCCGAGAAAGAAGCGTCCTTCTGATACAACACGTCTTCTTCCGTGTCTATGTAGTTGTCGAACATGGACTTGGAAGTGGTGTTGAGCTCTGCGAAAAAATGGAAAAAAATCAATAGTCTTATGCGGCGATGGTATCTAAGAACTCGTGAAATCATAACTTTCCTTCAGACAAATAACCGGGTGCTCCTAATAGGCTAACTAACGATGTAACCCGTAAAAGTTGGCCGTGTAAGTTAAAGTCGAATGCCTGGAGAGCGGCACGCGCAGAGGTCAGGCGAGTTCAAAAACTAATAGTGTACTATGGAAAGTTTGCCTGAATTACCAGGCGTTTCAAATCACGCATGTGTTTAGCGTGATTTATTTGAGAACGGTTGAATTAGAATATTTATATACACCAATAAGCAAATTTATTACATCTAATGACAACGAAATATAGTTAATTCTCGTAAAACACATAAACACGAGACTTATACTTCATGCAACATATTTATTTTCTTACATATGTTATGTCAAGAGCTAAACTCAATTGTATACATGTGGGATTTCCTTAATGTCAAAAGTCACCATAATGACTACTTTTCTAGCAAAGGATCACTCATATTTGGACTTCCAATTGGAATTAGAAAGCAATCCCATACGGAAGGGTCTTCAAACATATATCGAATACGCCGGTCCACTTCTAGGAATTCCCTTATTAGTCAAACATGCCACACCCGGAGACCGTAACTCCACCTGCAGAATATCGCGAAATCGGATTATAAGAAAAACGTCTCGCAAACCAAATAAATCATCAGATAATATTAAATAACGAATAATATTGTAACGAATTTGTACAATCTTTGTCATAACAATAAGCAATGTAATTATTATGTCTCATTAAAGCAGAACAGTTAGTGCTACATTGAAGCTATTGAGCAATAAAACTTCTCCTATACATCTACATTGTATTTATGAATTATTAAAGTAAAAAGATGTAATATTTAATATTTTTGCTGCTAATATTATCGTTTATTAACTATTTATAAGGCCCATAAGTGTTTTTATAACACTAATGTATTTTACTATTTTTCTTTTCTGACGTATAACAATTTTATGACTAAAATTTAAAAACAGTAATAACTATAAAATATTATATTGCATGAATAAAATACAATACACTTAACAAAATATAGCTAAATACGCCACTTAAATACAATAATGCCTTTTACTTTCCTATAATCTTAAACTTCAATTTTCAGCTATAAAGACATATAAAATTGCCCGTAAATTTTTTCCGTAAATAATAGTGTTGTTGTCGATATAATTTTTACCTTAATTCGTTATGCGGCCTATAATAATAAATTAAAACTTATTTTAATGGCTCCAGAACCTACTTCTTCGGTACTACAAAAATATATTTAGTTTTTATTTATTACAGTCGATTCGTATATGTTACTAGTGTGACTTGCAGTATCTGTATTTTATTGTTACGTATTGGGTTATCCTCGCATATCCCAAAAGTCAGATAAATAACTAAAAGTATACATTATCACTAGAACAAAAAAAGCGGAAAATATTAAATGCTTTAAGGTGTCAAATAAACACCTGTATAAAGCTACTATATTCTTAGTTTCCAGGTATGTAGTGTTTTTTTGCAGTTGTGAGCTCCAAATTTTACATATACGTTATATTCGACTAGAAAAATAAAGCTGAATAATAAGCATTGCAAGTACTTTTCAAATTATATAATCGACAGTAAATACAACAACAAATATATAAAAAAAATATATAATATATACGTATATCAATACAAAAAAGAATCTAATTGCTTAATAAGTTTGACTTTTTTTGCGCTTTAACAATAGCCCAAAAAATTATAAAAACGAAAATAGTATGTATGTCTAACAAAACCCAGGATTGCATAATAGATATAAACCATTTTCTGCATGCTTTTAAAGAAGTCTATAAAAAAACACTAATTACCTCGCATTGAATAAACATTGTTTGTATCATACCTTGTGATTATCGGATGATCGCCACATAACACATTAAAAATGATTTTGGTGTTAAAGCTAGAAAGCAATCAAATTGCATAATCTCACATTCGCACAAGCTTCTTCAAAGGATGATTATAATTTGAATCAATTACTTATTGATTTGCTCCCAATTGGCCTTGTGCCCTATTCGTTTAAGCCTTTTTGAATCATAAGTATAAAATATGTTATAATATGTCCCAACGCTAATACCTGACAATTACTCAACGGACACAAATTACCCGTTAAGCACTCTGCCACAAAACTAATAATAATTATTTTTAAAATAATGAAGCACTACATGTTTTAAACTTGCAAATATACATAACAGAAAAATAACAATACTCGTGATTTAAATGGCCAGAGCTGCACAATATTAACACGGAAATATGAGTCATTTATGGATTTCGGCACTACAACGTGTTTTTTTATTTATCTGTTTTTTGTTTGCTATTAGCTATTATGTCCATAGCTGTTATTAGTAACATAATAAAAATATTCACAAATAAATGGCACAATTAAGCTGTAGATTTTGCAGCAATTCATCAAGGGTAAATGACTGCATGCATTGTTAAAATACACATGAAACATTAAACTTAAGAAACAGTACATAACTGTGTTTATTAAAGAATGAGTCATTTTTTGTGTTCTAAAATTTTTTTAAATAATCATTATTCAAACGAATATTTTGATTCGAGTCATAACACTATTTATATGCGTTTCAAGCTATTATTTATATTTTTTGTATAAAAATTAATACAGAAATAATATATACGAATTTATATAATAATATTACATGTAATATTACATAAATAACATTTTCAATTACATAAAGTTAATCAAATCTGTATATAACTTTGATTGAATCGAATCTAACCATAAGTCTCAAAGCATAATTATTGCGTGCCAGTCAAATTGATAAATTAGCCATTGTGGAATAATATAAAGTGGGTACTTATTTATATTATACATATAGCTTTTAAACGTTAACTTATTACATTTGTAATGTGTACATTTAATGTAGATAAGTTATAGCTAATAATTATTTGTTAAACTTTTTTATTTGCTCTATTTTTCAAATCTGAATAAATCACAACTATAAGTAATTCTATTTTTATAGAAGACAAACGATTAAAAAATAGGTTATCCTTACTTAAGAATATAAAAAGTAAAAATAAATTTATTATTATTTTAGTATATTAAATTCATCTTAGATTAATTAAGCCGAGATTATGTCAGCTACGCTCCTAAATGGAAATAGCAGGAAATGGACGTCCGTCGGCCCTGCAGACGTTAAGAGTAACAGGAAGACGTGGAAATTGACGGTGGAGAAGTAGACGAATAAATAAGGCGAAAAAATTCATCTGACTTTGGTTATTAATTTTGATGAGAATTGATTGATTAACGTCTGAGAGGAATACCGAATCGCGGTTAATACGATACGTTCGTATTCGTATAGCTGGAAAATAATGGAGTGAAATTCAAAAGGAGATCATAAAGAATGTCGGAAAACAAGGTCGATCTGATTCGCTATCGCCCTGTCATTATGTCGACTTTTATTCGATTCGAGCTTTGAAAAGGAAGGAGAGATGGAAAAAAGTTGGTTTCGTCCGTTTATATTATTGTATGTGTTCGCGAGGAATGATATTTTCGCAATGAAATGAAAATCCGAAGAGAGAAAAGGCGACGAAATGTATCTAAGGCATTTTCGCTTTGCAACATAGCGATTGCGACATTTGCATTTATGAATTATTTATTAGAAACGTGTCAATTTCGCGCTGCGAAAAATCTTTTGAAAATTAGATAATTATTGTTTTAAAACGCCATATAGAAGCCCAGTAAAGGGTGTAATAATATAATAAAAGTCTTAAAACTGATTGGGATGGAACGTTACTGTTAAAAATGATTTCATATTGTGAGCATTGTGTCATATTATATCTTTGTAGATTTTTCCAAAGGTTATGTCTTATTTTTTACTCACTTTAATTCATATATCCCCGAGAAACGTAAAATAAAACAAAATGCAATAATCTTGTAACAATTTTTATAATTTAGACACCTGGATCTTTTTTACATATTTATATTCCATTTTAAAATAGCAAAAATGAATGTCAAATATGTATTTAATGCAACAAAAAAATACCTTCTACTTGTTTATTTTTATTTTCATGATTCAAATAACATTTTAAGTATCGCTGGCAAAATAATTTCTGATTTTTCACGAGACAAAAGGAAACAAAAAAGATTTTTTACTTAAAAAGCCATATATGGTAAACTAATCATATGTTTTTCCGGATTCTATATAAAAGGTACCCTATGGGACTAAATTTGGCAATTCCTGGTTTAAAAATTCAATGTGTTTAAGTCCCAAGAAAACTGTAGTTTATAACTTTTTATTTGTTAAAAATATAAGTGGATAACGGTATATTCACAATTTTAATTCATTTCTGATAGCGTACAAATGGAAAAACACTATTTTAATAAGCTTACAGAAAATATCTTACAATATTTTTAATTTATTGTTTACGTTTCATTCTATATTCTACTTTTATTCTAAAATATTAAATTTTAAAATAACAATATGTAGGGTTAGGCGATTTTGTATTTAGTTTGTTAAATCAACGGTATTATTAAAAAGTTTTTTTAATGTGAAATAGTATTATTTTTGCCAATGAAAAATAAAAAGTTTCACGAGTTAAATTGTGTTTCACTTGTCCTATGTTTTAAGCGATATTCGTTTTTGGCAGATTCACTTTTAGGCGATTTAAAAAAAGCTTTTTTTCAATCACTTCAAATCAAACATATTTGGTTCGACATATATAGCTTGGCGTTATACAAACGCTACGTTAAATGCTTACTCCTACGTCTTGCACTCGACCTACAACTAGAACCTCTTTCACTGCCCATACAGTGTCATGAATGGCTTATTGGAGTGCACGTGTGTAGCTAAAGATTTTGATTGTTTACTTTATAATTTAAAAAAAAAACATTAAAAATACGTGAATAATATTCATATCATGTCTCGATTTATTGAATATTTCCTGAAATGTTTATATCGTAAATAAATAAAAGGACGCGTGTATACACCATTGTCACATATTTTTTCAGACCTGTCAAAGTATGAGAATATAAAAAATATTTGAAAATAAGAGAATAAGAGAATATCTGATAATAAAGTCCAATGAACCACTTTTTCCAGTTGTCAAAGTTGCTTAGACGCTATTTACTTTTCCTTTCAAGACATTTTTAGTCAAACACATATTATTGTCTTATGAGGATGAAAATCTATATTGACGCATGGATTTTTTTCTGTTGTTTGAGGTTTAAATAAAATCATAATTTTTTATTCTCTGTGACGATGAAAGAAAGATACTATCTAGCAGGCTAAGGACCATATGCAACATTGTTTGTGTTTTTTTGGCGGAACTTATGAGGAATCAATACACAAAATTTCTATATTTTCACCATTAAATTCAGATAATTAAAAACTGTATCTAAGCAGATGAGTTATTTTAGTGTTGTTTAACAGTTGTCCTGAAGCCTAAAGGTAGCTTGTGTAGCATTAAAGTCAGTTACTAATTGAAATAAAATATATTGTTGCTGTTACTAAATAATTTATGTAAGTTACTCTTTTAAAAACTAAATTTAAATATCGAGGACAATTTAAACAAGCAATAGGTGTACGTCAAATAATTGTTTCATAAATTGTTTGTGCCCTAAAGTAAACAACCCATGAATAAGTATTTTTCTGAAGAAAAAAACTGAATATTCACTATACATAAATGCACAAACAATTCGTTTCATAAACAAAAGTATTTATTTAAATGCACATATCTATTAAAATAATTTCCTGTTAAATCAAATCCTTTTATACCGCTGGTGTACCATTAGTAACTCAAAAATATATAGACTAGAAAATGAATATAAATATTTATTGGTAAAAATAAAACTAAAGGGCTTAAAAAATATCATTTATTTAGACGATCCTGTTTATTGGTTTTCTAAAATACAGAAAACGTTCTCCGATACTGAAAGCTTCACAAACAATAATATACGTGCAGAAACCTTGAAATTCATTATCAATATTGTTCAAAAAGGTATTCTTATTGTTTATATATCTTCATATTATATATTTATCGTATGTACTACATTCATACATTAAATAAATATATATTTATTCAAAACATAAAAAATACACCTAATTTACATTTGATACGACCAAGATAGATTTCCCACGCGCTCGTAAAGTTTACGTGCTCGTACCGTATTTATCATTTCAAACAAGACTAACTTTTTCTTTTCCACGACCTTTATGCTACAATCTAGCAGTAGCTTTTTCCTACACGTAACACGCGTCTGTGTTTTTCGCCGGACCATAATTTAAACATAAACTTTTCTTGTTAGCGATCGGAACGACGATATGCCGAACGGCACGAACCCCGCGTATAACACTCCCCAGAAACTATATAGTAACCCTATACTTCCAACATCGACATGGTGGAAAAAACACCTGAAAACCTCTCAAAGTAAATCTTAATACTAAATCGGGAAAAAAGTAGAATCGCCTTTTCGAATCGCCGCTTTTGAATTAGTGTTTACGAGCTTGCCTTCGTCGGTGAATGTTTAAGAAGGCGACGTGTTTGTACAGAGGTTGCCGACCATACGGAAGGATATAACATATTTATCGTCATATTCATACCAGAGGAAGGATTTATTGCCGAGCTTTTGACCCAGCGCAGCTTTAAGGCCGTAAATAAACGGGGTGTCAACCGGAGATCGTATCGGAGGTGCTGCGAGTCAGCAAATGTACCCTTTGATTCTCGAATACGTAATTCACGTTTTTTCGTGCATTGGCCAGATGCTTTTTGATATATATGTGGTTTTTTTTAATATACCTGATTTATTAAATTTTAAAAGGGACACAAAAAATAATAAATACTAGCAATTTTTTTATAGGCATTTTTCTAGTACTATTTTTTTATTTTACGCGACCACGTATCGTTCCTTTTTTATTGTAACGCGAATACCGTAGATCAATTAATTATTAAAGTTCTTAATTTCGGTCTTTTATTTTTTTGCCATTGCTTTTATTAGCTTAATTTTATTTTGAGTAGTTAAGCTAACGTAATTTTCCCTTTAATTTCGCCCCTTAGTATTTTTGTGTTGTACCTCGTAAATTCTGCACATAAACGGTCAAACGGTGTCCTTTTTACGCGACTTTTAAAGTTCTCAAATATCCTTTAAATTTGAGATAAAATTATTAACTCATTAGCGTTTATTTTTTTGCTAAATGTGAATACGACTTTTTTATGCACCAGACTGTTAATTTCATTGAAATTAAAATTCTTTCTTTACACTTTGAATTGAGGTGTATTGCAGAGTTTTAAAAAGAGCTTTGATGTGCTGTGGGTGAAAATATGTTGCAGAGCACTGGCCTACGTTGTTATAAATAACTCAGGTTGCTAAAACGGTTTATGCACAACTGTGTTTAATTGTAAATGAATGTGGTACGACCCTGCATACCAAAATCAAAATTTTGATCGCATTTTGCCTCCTCGCCCACGCGTTTCTAAACAAGCGTATCGCGCATATTCGAAGCACACGTTCGCAAACGTTTATCTTCACGCATACCATTGCCAAAAAGAGATTAATGTGTCGCAAAACGAACAAAGCACTCTCGAAATTCAGGCGAACTGGGAATTCGCGCCAGAGTTTCGCTTATTAAACTGTCCTCTTTGACGTCCCGAGCGCTGGAGTGTGTGTTAATTAAAATAATTAACGGCGCGGATTGAAGAAGCAAGTTTCCCCGACGGTTAGTCGGGATGGGCCCCGGGGGCGCAGTCTCCGCGCCCGGGCCTCGGCCCTCTGCCAATTAGCTAATGGTTCTCGGAGGGCGTTAAGGGATGGACGATTGCTAACCGCCATGTCCGACACCGAATTCGGCCGGTGACCTAAACGCAAATTACGGTGTGTTGCGCCGTGTTTTGCCAGGACTCGTGTATTTACGGCTTCGTAGGGTCTACTACGTGTTGATACGTGATAATGGATTCGGTTATAGCGAGCGATTCGGGACTCACGGGTTACGACTCGCATTATTTCAGTTTGTGTTTTTAGGGCGGTGTTAATTTTATGGAGTGTGAATAAGTGTTTTTTTTGTTTGAGTTATCGCTGAGAAACTAAAACTACAGGTCGGGTGAGTGTGTCAGATGCGAGGAGACCGTTGATTACTAAATATATTTTTTGTCCTCACTAAACATATATAAAGTATATTCAGCAAGTACTATTTAACAAGGATGCTGTGTAGAAAGAATCTCAAAACAGTCAAATCTCTTAGCGCCAGAGCGCCGATTTATCGGCGCCCTTATACTATGCTAACAGTTTCACTTTGATGTGTCATACAAAAGACCCATAAAATACTGTCAAATAAATATGTACTAATCTTCTGGAGAGAGTTTATATTGTGTTAATAAAAAGTTTGTTGTTATTTATTATGTTGTACAACAATTAAAAAATGTTGTCCGTAAGCACCATTAGTTTTCGATGCGGGTTGAACACAGCGACGGCTTTTGCGATCATCGTTGGTCTGAAATTGAGTTGGCCTCCTTTTAGTTGTAGTCCAAGCTAGAGGGCCCTTTAAATTCGAAGTTGCTGTTCAAGTATTAATGCCAGGAGAGGAAATTTTTGAGAAAATCTCAGAGGAGTTCTCATACAAAGTGTCCGCGGATAAGTCTTCAGATGAAGTGTCTGATATGAAATGATTATTGGTTGTCCGCGTATTAAAATACATATGCCCAGTTATAAAAAAAAAATTGTCCATTATTTTTCGGTAGAACGATCAATTACAAAAGGATCGCGAGTTATTTTTAAACAAATTATTTTTTCCAGCTACAGCGAATTAGCAGCGGCCGTTTCAAAGGCAAACCCGAATGCAAGCGTTACCTTTTCTGAATACGATGGATATTTTTAATTATTTCTGGGTTATACAACTTGAGCTGTTTAAAAGTTTTCTAAGCTAATGTCGAATTTAAGCGAAGAAACTCGTTTTTTCTTAAAAGATTAAAACGCTTTATCACAAATCGAACCGACCTTTTTATGATTAAATATCATAAGGTAATCCATCTTTTTGTTATTAAAAAAGTGATTCAAATCATAAAATAATAATATATTAACTATTTTGGTTTGATATTTTAAATTCTGACTTATATGTGTTCAATTTTTTACATAAATCACAAACACAAACCATATATACATATGGCCAAGAACACAAACAAAATCATTGGAGAAGTTTTTTTGGAATTCAAGAGAGCTTTCGAAATAATAGACAAAATGATAATATTGAAGAAATTAAATATTATCGATATTAGTGAAATAGTTTTAAGATTGTTCAAAAATCATTAAAAAGAGAAAACGAAAAAAATAAATAAAT